>NW_019720608.1:25207-108825 GCF_002891405.2 Cryptotermes secundus
ACCGTTCAACACATAGCTGTTTTGGGTTATATCGGCATACTTTTACATAAGGAACACCCTCCCGAAGTTTGGCACATTCCTCCTCGGCCTGCCTGTATATATATATATATATATCATGTTTTTCAACATATATGCTACAGTACAGTGCTTGGAAAACTGATGTATTTCATACATATTTTCGAACATCCTGTGACATCCTAGAATAGGTTCTTGATAATTCTCATTTTAGTCATTTAATATCCCTTTGTCAGGCTTGGTGGTTAGCATGATGAACATGAAGTTGAAATATTCATATCAAGTATCCCTATTCCAAACATTATACATACACAGACACAGTTCAGTGTGGCAAAGAAAGCACGGCAAATTTTGAGACTTCAATTTTTATATTTTCAGTTTAAGCAGTGAAGATGCATTTACAGAAATAAATTTTAAATGGTATTTGAAGAACATAAGCTGTTACAGCTGTCTGAAATCTCACTTTATATTCTGAGAAATTTATGCTACAGGTGATGCGACATTGAACTCTCTTTCAGGGGGTTCTGGATTTGATTTCCAGTCAAATGTCTTCAGATTTTTCACCTCTACTATAAGGATTTAGAAATGTTATGAATGCTAAACCCTCCTGCCCCAATATCATGAAAACAGCAAGATAAAATTATTTTCAGGTAACTGAGTTAACTGGACACACAGCGCGAGTCTTACATCTTGCCATGTCTCCTGATGGAACCACAGTTTTATCTGCTGGCGCAGACGAGACTTTGAGACTGTGGAAATGCTTTGCTCCTGATCCTGTCAAGAAGAAGAAAGAAACAACAGACTCTAAGGCTACAATCAGCTTATTTCATGGAATTCGATAATAAAATTTGGAAACAAAAACTGTAAAAAAAGGAACTGATATTCAATGAACAATTGAAGTAAAACTTACTTTTTAATATTTAATGCAGTTATGCTTCTTGAAGGGTTTATATAACCAGTACTTCACACTTCACAAAAGAGAACCAATTGTTCGTCGAATGTCCATACTTTTATCTTACAGTTTTTGTTCCCAAATTACACAGGAGATTTGTGATGTTTTTCTAATATTGACACTTATTTTAATGCACCATACTTTCGGCATCAATTTTAATATTTCACATCAAGTTTTATTTTATCTTACAAATTTATTAGTTGTTAGTGCCAGGAAGGTTATACTAAAAGCATGGAAGTTCAGAAAGTGCAAACCATTGAACTATTCTTTTGTTAATAAAGATAGGACTTTAACAGAGGGCAATTATCAGAGAAGAAGTTTGGTGTTCATTCTGAGGTACATTTTACACGCATGTTTTGTGAGGTGGATCTACTCACAAGTTCAGGTGATAGTTGTCAGACAGATTATGCCTTTTATTGTAAACTTAATTCTCATTTAATATTCTTTTGTTGCATGTGGAATGATATCAGAGCAGATCCATACAATTTGATGATTATTGATGGATCTGCTCCGATATCACACTCTCTGACATAGTGGGTATGGGTTACCCTTTGTAGAATCAACCTGTGTCTTAATGCCCATATTACTGTTTGTTATCAAGTGCCCATATTTTGAGACACATACTTTTTCTGATTAAATTTTCATGTACACTGATTTGTGCTTTGACTGCTGCTTCCAGATTTGCAATAGTGAAAATAACTGTTCTGAAAATCTTCCCATGAAATCATTTAAGTGTAGCTGTATGCTCTGTGACTACTGATAAATGATAAAGTTATCAGCTCTATCAATCATATGAAAAGGAAATATGAAATAAATATACTTATAGAAACACTGGATATGTTTTTTCTTCTTTTTCTTTCCTTCATATCAGGTCACAACCATGTGTTTTAAGTATAGCTGTACAGGAAACAGCAGAGTAATGGAAAAAGATACACAAAGGCTGTAGAGACAGTACCCTGAAATATGGGTACCATTGTGATTCTGTTGTTAAATGTGAATGCCAAATATGCAAGTACCATATATACTGGCATAGAGTCCTTCAGAACTGGGGCTCATCTAATATGTAAAAGTAAGTAAAGCTATCATTGTACCAGGCCATGAAGGCCCATAGGGTTGTGAGACGTTGAGGGTCCTACACTAGACAATTGGCTCAAAGATGGCGGTAAGGTTGTCAGCCTTACGTGCTGGCTGCACTTTACTCGCCAGGAAAATTATTTAATTAATTCCCTGGTACTCATATCTGTTAGAGGCTGAGTAAACCCCAGGGCCTAGTGCAGCTGGAAGGATTAGGTCAACTGAAAGAAATCCAATGACCTCATCAGGACTTGAACCCGCGACCTTCCGGCTTGTAACATAGCCCCTCAATCAACTACACTACCGCGTGCCCCCTTCTAATATGTAAGGCACAAAATGTGAATGTTAAAATGCTACTCAACATTTAACAATTGTTATGCATTAAGTGCAAAAACAGTTTTAATAAGAGAAAGGGGACATAAAAGTTAAATTTCCAATAATACTGTCATGCATTGCAGATGGTAGAAAACTGAAGCCAGTGTTCATATTTAAGAGAAAAAGAATGCCAAAAATCAAGTTCTCTACTGGGGTTTTTATTCACATTCATCAAAAGGGCTGAAAGAATGGAAAGAAGATAATTAAGTATGGACTGATAAGGTTACAGAGTAGGCAACCTGCTGGCTTGTGAAACATTGTACCCTACTGGTGTGGGATATGTTCAGACCACAAAGAAACACCTAACAAGGAACAACAGTGACATGGCAGTTATTTATGAAGGCTTCTCATCATTAGTACAAACACTGGATGAATGTTTTAATATGCCTCTCAAGGACTGTTCATGCACAGTGGAATGGGTGGGTGCTTACAAGAGAAAAGTCATCCACAAAATGCTGAAATATTCATGCTGTGCAACTGGTTGTACTATGTAATTTTATCTTTAAGCCATGGAATGAAATGAATGTAAAAACTCATGAAATATTTCAAGAGCAAGATGAGGAGGAAGCTGGAATTGCAGCCTGTGATTCAGAGTTGGATCCATTCACGTACAATTACTCGTTTATCTCAAGGTACACCTAATGAACTACTAATGTCAAATGTTGATGAGGATTCTGCGAGATTTGAATGACTTTTAGTTTAAAGAGAAATATTTCTTAAGTTATCTTATTTCAAAAGTATAACTTCAAATTTGAATTTGTAATTGGATATTATGGGGTTGTTTTATATCCCAGTATATGCTGCTATCCAAAAAGTATCCGATTTTATTTTTTGCCACTCTAAGTGATGGCCAAAGGGGTGGGGAAACAGCGTAGTGGTAGAAGGGACTTTCATGTGCATGGGTGATTTTTTGCTGACTTGCAACACTTCACAGTTCCAAGGTCACAGTTTGATACGCGATATCTTCATTTGGAATTATTGCCCCGTACTCTTTTGAAGATGAGTGGGAAAGGGCTGTAACTGTGACTGGACCAGGTTACGTTCACATGTTGGAGAGCCTCTTAGCTCCTGCACTTGCTTGGCTTCCAGTCAAGGAAGAAGAGTTTTTCCAAAAAGATGTGGTTACGTGCCACACTACACAAGCTTCCATAGCAGTTGTGAACAACCTGTTTCCTAACCATGTTATCTCCAGAAATGGGGACATCATATGGCCAGCCAGGGCACCTGATCTTTCCACATGTGATTTTCTTCTCTAGCGGTATCTGAAATCCCAAGTTTTCAAAGCTCCAGCATCCCACACAGTTCAGGAGTTGAAGCATCAAATTTGGGAAGAAGTTAAACGAATTCCTGTGGAGATATTGCAAAGAGTAATGAGTGACTTTAGGAAGAGACTTACCGAGTGCCTACAGTGGAAAGGTGGTCATTTGTCGGATGTTGTTTTGGGGAAACAGACTTCTGTTTTCAGTGAGTTAATTGAGAAAAACCAAATGATTTTATGTTTGCACTGTATTAATGTGTGCTAAAACCAAATGAATGCAATAGTTTATTGTTCATAATGCTTTTAAAATTGCCCGATTCATTGACACACTCTGTATATAGAGTCAGAACCTGGAGTTTTTGTGTTTTTATAAAAGGGGTTATTATACTAATCTTTCAGAGTGTTAAAATGAATAATATATACCGATGTGAACTGTATAGTGTCGATTGTTACGGATCTGAAAGAAAGCAGTTGTCGAATGAAGTACCTCCTTGGCGTTTGCTTGGAGCACAGAAAATATTATAACATGTGAATCAATCTACCCGTAGAGGGTCTCACAGAGGTGGTTATGAAAAAGTCCGTTGAAAGACAACCGAAGTTTAGGAGGAAAATGTTGCCTCCATCATCAGGGTCGAAGAATAAGCCAAGCAAGAAACGTGGATCGACTTGCAAAGAAGTACATGGCGTTGTATGAGAGAGGATAGAACTCTTCTATTTGCCAGTAGATGGCATTACTATGAGGACCAAAGGGCAACAATGATGGACATTTTGTCTGAGAATAGCAAAATAAAATACCCAACGTCAGTTGGAGCTAGAAGAAAGAAGATTAAAGCAAGGCGTCGGTTATTTCATAAACAAATTTCTTACATTTATATAAAACAGATATGTGAGAAAAGTAAAAGAAGTAATTGTACTGATTATAAACAATATACTCTCAGATTTAAGTTAGGATCTATATTAAGAATCGAAGGGTGACTCCTGTTATAGAATAAGATGTTTATGAGAACGTGCAACAGAAGGCCAGATGGGCATTGTCTAGGCCTTTTTTGTATTTACAACAAAAAAAATAATTACCGGTTTTGTACTACGCGGTGGTGCGTGTGTGCGTTAAGTGATGCGCAGTAGTCACTTATGTAAGGAACTGTAATTCTCGGACCATTCTCAGCATACGTTTAGCCTGGAGAATAGTGGAAATTTGCTCATACTGCAGCACAGTTTTCGTGGGTGTATTTCACCTGCGATGAATATAGAAAAGCAGTAATTTACCAAAGGAAATATGTCGAATTCTAAAAAGGCTGCGCTGTTCATTTGCTTGGGAAATATTTGCCGGTCACCAATAGCAGAAGCCGTGTTCAAGCATCTTCTCGATGAAAAAGGAAAGTTAGATGAATGGGAGGTGGACAGTGCCGCTCTAGGTTCATGGCATGTTGGCGGAAGACCTGATAGACGTGCTGACAAGATCTTAAAAAATCATGGTATTGATTATTCTCATAAAGTCCGTCAGATCACGAAAGACGACTTCAAAAAATTTGACTTCATATTTGGAATGGACGAAAGCAATATGCGAGATCTGAACAAACAAAAACCAACCGGTTCAAAGGCTCAGTTAATTTTACTTGGGTCCTATGATCCTGAAGGAGAACGTATAATTCGGGATCCATATTATGACGACGATGATGCTGGCTTTGAGAAGTGCTATCAGCAGTGTGTTCGTTCCTGTAGGGCATTCTTAGACACTCATCAGTAGAAAATGTGTGATCAGATTGGTTTGGAAGTAAAGGTTGTGATCACCGTGCCCATAATTTCATCAGTGAATGTTTCGAACAGGTTTACAGTATGCGAACTAAATGTGTGTGCTTGCAGAATTTGAGTTTTATTAGCAATTACAAAACACAGTAGATCAGCCTGGTCCATGTACTGGAACTGGTCATTAAGATTTACTGAAGACGTTTTGCAGCTTTCAAGTATATAAATGTAGTTTGAGGTTACGGTTAAGAAGGGCAGTGGTTAGTAACACTTTCAACTTTGTTTTCAATTCAGAGTAACTAAATTTTGGACTATGTAAGGTTGCACTGTTTCTATTACTGTTGTCAGTAATATAAATTTAGGGTAAGATATGCATACATGTCCATGTCATTGAAACTGTATCCTAGCTGTAGTGTAATTTAGTCCAAGACAAATTTTTATTGTGGTGTGTTTCTAGACTTCTTGACATTCCTGTGAAACATAAGCTGCTTGCCAATAGGAAGCAGGATTTGCTTAGAAGAACTATACAAATTTGAAGATAGCACAAGCTACCTAAGCTAACTGTATTATCTTATAAGAATACCAAAGTTCATTGTGTTAACTGATATGTTTGTGGGTTATATCATTTATCATCTCAGACTGCATCTATAGTAATAATGCCTATCTTACATATAATTTCATGCGAACAACTTCTGCTTGTTAATTGGCCTTGGGACCAAAGTATTTTCAACATAATAAAGAAATGTCCATATTTGTACCTCTTTGAGCTGGTTTAATCGTTGAATGCACTGGCACCTTGATGTAACAGGACCCTGACACTGAACTTTCAACTTTAACCCATTATTTAAGAATTGATTTAGTGGGTGCCACTTGAATTTGTCACAGGAATCTGATAAAGGTTATATGCGTGAAAGTGGTGGTAAACTAGGAAGCTGAGAGCATGAGACACAACTTAATTTATATAGGCAGAAGTCAGTCCTCAGAGAATGGTGATTGAAGAACTTGTTAATATTGTGTACTGTTTATTAAACTAAATTGTATCATGGTTGGTCAGTTACGTATTTTACAGGAGTGGGTACCAAACATCCCCAAACCATTCTGAGCTGTCTTCCAGGGGCTTCTTCAGCAGAGACATTGCATGGACACTCTTGACACTACAAAAAAAAATAATGCTTGAAGAAATATCGTGAAGAATAGTGTATAACACTGCAGTACACTTGTATGATATCTCACCTGATTCATGACTGACATAAATGCAAATTTAAATGTCGATCAAGTAAAAAAAAATAAACAAGGAAATGGTAATTAATCACTTCTGTCTGATTTCAAGATAGCATGAAAGTTTAGTGTCAACCCTTGTTATCAAATTTGCATTAAGAGGTAATTCTGCAGCAACACCACCAGTCCAAATTAATGGGTGCTTAATTCTGAGTATCATTAGAGAAAAATAGTTATACATATGTACAGTGAAATCGCATGTTGTGCAGGAATTATGATCTAAAGATGGCACATAAACCCCAAATCATGTATAGCCAGAATTACCCTTGAAAATCCCTTAAATCTCCTTTAAATTACATGCTTTTAATTTAATAGGTATGTAATGTGTGCAGTGAAGATATATTATACAAGTGAAAATGTACAGTAATTATAATTACACAAAAGTAGATAGATGGAAGAATGAAAGAATAAAAAGAGAAAACAGTAAACCTGAACACTTGCCATTTCAGCCTATGTGTTCCAATGATTAGTTTTTCTCTTCCCCCAACAACACTATTTGGTGGGGGGTTAAAATCACATATGATACAACTGCAATGTTTGCTTTTTGTTTCTGACGTATGATGTTAGATAATTGTGTACTTAGTTCAGCTGTAAGGCACATACGAGGAGGGGATCTGGAGGTTTCAGTTCCACACATTATGGATGAACCTTGTCACTATTTGGAGGTGTGTGGTTGATCTTAGAACGTTGTACGCCGTGCAGTACTCTTTAATGTTTAAGAATACTGTAGGACATTCCTCAATTTTAACATGTTAATCATACTTGGGAACAATAGCTTTTTGTTGTCTGAGGTATATATTATATTTTGAGGGAATTACAGATTAAACTTGGTTTACATTTAAACTAACTAGTAATTATCATGGGATATCACTGCTGTCAACTTCATAACAAAATTGTATCTAATATTCTACTCTCAAGGTTAAGTACATATATAGATGAAATTATTGGGGATCATCAGTGTGGATTTCAATGTAACACATGAACTACTGATCAGACCTTTTGCATTTGTCAGGTACTGGAGAAAAAATGGGAGTACGATGAGAGAGTATATCAGCTATTTGTAGACTTCAAGAAAGCCTGTTATTCAGTTAGGAGGGAAGTACTGTACAATATTCTGATAAAGAGTTTTGGGTACCCATGAAACTATGTAGGCTGATTAAAATGTGTGTAGATAAAGTGTATAGTAAAGTGAGTATAGGTGAAGATTTATCTGATAATTTCCTATCCAGAATGGTTGAAAACGAGGAGATTCTTTATTGCCACTACTTTTCAACTTTGCTTTAGAATTTGCCATTAGGAAGGTCCAGGAAAACCAGGTGGGGCTGAAATTAAATGGGACACATCAGCTGTTAGTCTACACTGATGATGTGAATCTACTGGGTGATAATGTAGATACCATAAAGAAAAACACACAAGCTTTAATTG
Source organism: Cryptotermes secundus (assembly GCF_002891405.2). Taxonomy (NCBI): domain Eukaryota; kingdom Metazoa; phylum Arthropoda; class Insecta; order Blattodea; family Kalotermitidae; genus Cryptotermes; species Cryptotermes secundus. The sequence continues at coordinate 33,331 of NW_019720608.1, forward strand.
ACGCTAGTAAGAGGGTGGTCTAGAGATAAACACAGAGGAAACTAAGTATATGTTGCTGCCTCACCACAAAAATGCAGGGCAAAATCATGACATGAAGATAGGTAATAGATGTTTTGAAATGTTGCACAGTTCAGATATTTGGGAATGACTATAACAAATAAAAACCCGATTCAGGAGGGAAATAAAAGGAGACTGAACTTGGGTAATGCTTGCTACCATTCAGTCCAGAACCATTTGTCTTCTTGTCTGATGTCTGAAAAAATGAAAATTAGAATCTACAAAAACTAATTTTGCCTGTGATTCTGTATGGGCGTGAAACTTGGTCTCTGACATTAAGGGCAGAACACAGACTGAGGGTGTTTGAGGACAGGGTGGTGAGAATCATATTTGGATTGAAGAGAGATGAAGTGACACGAGGTTGGAGAAAACTGGGTAATGAGGAGCTCCATAACTTGTACTCTTCTCCAAGTATAATTAGAATGATCAAATCAAGGAGGATGAGGTGGGCAGGTCATGTAGCACGAATGGGGGAGAAGAGGAATGCATATAGGATATTGGTGGGAAAGAGAAGGAAAGAGACCAGTAGGAAGAAGATGTAGGTGGGTGGACAATATTAAAGTGGATCTTAGAGAGACAGGATGGGATGGTATGGACTGGATTAATCTGGCTCAGAATGTAGTAAAAAAAACGTTGCATGAAACCAGGTCAGTTGAAACATAAACAGAAGCACCAGGTGACATATGAACAGGATTTAAAAGGAGTAAAAAAAGTCACCTTGTCATTTATCCCAAGAAAGTGATGTCGAAGTGTCCACACTTTGAGTCACAAAAGTCCCACACAAGGTTCTGAGTGTACAAATATTGGTGGTGCACTATCTTATATGATTTTTATCTGCTAGGAAGTCTGAGACAGACAATTTTCAGAACACGTGCACAATGCAGGGCTTACAGATTGTAACCCAGAATAGTACCCTAGAAATCATGGGAAGAGGATTGGTTTTAGGGTTTAATTATCAATGTTCTGTTCTTGGGTTGTTACGCTATGTGGATGTGGGTGACGGTGTGTTTCAGAGGTACATGCTGCCTCCGTCTTCAGGGTCAGTTAGGTTATGAGTTTCATACAATATTATATGTACACAAAAACTCACCAACCTGCATACCTGGATTCCACACATGGAGGCATCATGTACCTCTGAAATGTTGGTAACATCTTCTCACACATACACAGTGTAACTAACACCCTAGTAACACAATCAACATGAACATTATGTGTAGCAGAATTTGTCACAAGCAAGGTCCGTGGTTTTAGTCGGCAAGCGAACAATACTGACCAAGCGACCGCCGCTTGTCAGTGAAATTAGTGCTAACATTAGCAGATAGGGGGTGTCTCGTGGTCAGCATAATGAATCCCCATGCCATTAATTTCGGTTTTCTAGACCGGAGCCGCTATTTCCTTGAAATAGCTCCTCAATTATCCTCAAATGGCTGAGTGGACCCTGTTCCAGACCCACTACTCTGAAAATTGTGTAGCGCTAGGAATAGAACTCTGACCACTAGACCACAGAGGCGGTCAGCAGAATCTGTCACACTGGTGCAAAATGTACATTGATGCTCAAGGAGGGCGCTTTTAGGACTACTGAAGCATGAGGGAAGTGGCATTACTGATACTACTTTGAATGTGGACAGACCCTCCCAATTAGATCATGCCATAGCTGTCATCAGGGAGAAGTTGAACACATTATCGTTTTATGAATGAACTGAAAGTAGGCTGCAACTGAAGAAATGAACCTCTCCATATATCCAAGTACATTAGTGGTGAAGTTATGTGAATTTATGTAACTAATGTGCATATGCACAATGATGTTTTACTGGGTTCTCTTGTACACAGTTTTTGAAAGATACAGTCACGTAAACTGACCTGAAACTTAAAATTACGAGTAAATGTAAATTATATTCATTCTAAAATTATAGGAAAACAGCAAGACTCCAGTAATATGACCAGAACAAAAGACTGCATACTTTGAAGTATGAGGTACCAATGTTTACATCTTAAGCTCAAAAGCAAAATTTAAAAATTCATATTTTAATTGTAAGTTTTGGTTTGAACCATATTACTGTGTACTTAGATCCAAATCTCTCATAGTTATTTTGTCCTGCACATTACCATGAGTTACACAAAATCAAAGATTAATTTGGTACAATTCTGTAGACTTAGAGGTACTTAATTGACCAGCTGTAGGATTGGACAAATCCATTGCCCCATATGCCTTCATGGCAAAGTGCTTAATTGGTTAAGCACAGAAGCAACTTTACCTTTACCTTTATGCCAAGACCATCGCTGGGAGACCCACCCAAGCTATTATCCATTGGATGCTGGGGCCATTTATCCAGGAAGTGAAGCTGATCACTCCCACTTGGTCCTAAGGTTAAAGCCTGAAACTATACATTCACTCCCAATGTCTTTGTGGCATTATTAAATTAAATTAAACACAGGGATAACTTTTCCTTTACATAATTACTTCAACATCTTGAAATTAACGTCATCTACAATGGTTCAGCCTTTTGGCCCATTCCAGTACTTCTTTTGGGTGGTAGGTAATCAAGCAGCTTCTGAGGAATTTGGTCAGTTGGAATTCTTAGGATGTGTTCACAGTACCTTTGTTCATTTTTCATGTTTATTTATTTATTTATTTTTTTGCACAAATAGAATATATTTACTTCCTGCCTAGTATCTTCATTTTTACTTTGATCTATTCTTCAACAGCCTGCAAAAATTTACTCCCAAAACAGCTTCACAGAATGGCAATTTCCATTTGTCAGTTTTAATACTAGTGCAAGATAAATGTATCTAGTTCATAACTTGAATGTTATGTTCTCCAATACAAAGGCAGGATAGAATGACAATACAGTAAACCCTCACATAACAAACCTGGGATATAACAAAAAATCTGGCTGTGTACAATTAAGAATTTTTAGATATGTCGAGGCACTGAGGTTTTGTAGTTAGGAAACTATATAAAACGAAAAAGAAACCCAATATAAAATCCTTATGTAATCACATTGTGATTTCCTACGTTTATTATATGTATTGGCTGTGTATCCTGTGATGTACTTCTGTGAATACTCCTTCATTCTGTTATAGTGGACACCCTGTTGTAACGAGCCAGGGTTTGCTGTATATTCAATGTAATATGCAGGCTTTGCCATAGCTTAGCAGTTAGATTGTAGGTGTTTGCTTCTCACTGCAGAGTTGGTGACCAGAAGTGGTACTGGAGCAGGTCCTTCTGGTTTTTATCGCTGTCATTCTGCCACTGCTCAATATTCTGTCACTGCCTTGTGGTACGTAACAGCCTTAAACTGGGAGTACATTACCACATCCTCAGTCTAAGTTGGGGACTTCCATCTCTGACAGCACTTGGCTGGCTGAGTAACACTTTTTTTCTACAGTAAAAGGTACAACTATATTTGTATTAAATGTCTGAGAAATTTACATTATGCATAGTAATCACCAGCCTTCTTTCACCCCTGATGTAAACAATATTAAGACACAAGATGTTACATACTTGCATATATTTAAACATTTAATATACAATAAAATAGTAATAACATTCATACTGCTAATGGTGCCGTGACGAAAGTATTACTATTTAATTTTTACAGAATTCAAGCAAAGTGTATGTTTCTAGCTTTGAAACAGTATGCCAGTATCCATAATAATAACAAAAGAAAATTATATTGTATCCTATTTTACATAACATCTTCCTGTACTGCAGATAACATATTGCCATACATACGAGTATACTACAATATATTTAGTACAGCATGAATATATATAGTTTGGAACTGAAAAGGTTTCACAAACAGAGCATGAAGGAATGTAACAAAGAACAATGAGTTAAAATTATTAACTCTTAACACTCAGTATTTAAAACCAGAATTACAATCCTTTATCCAATATTAAGGTTGTGAAACCTGGGCCCCAACACTAGTAACACAGCTTCTCAGTTCTCTGCCCACACTCTCAAAACTTACATAACTATTGCAGATCCTTCAAGTAACTTCTCAGTAGTATACATAGATTTTTAATTCCATCTTTCACCTCCACTGAAAGTCAGCATGAAATCTTAGACAGTTAATTTTCACTAGGGAAAATTATCTTTTGCAAACTAATAAAAATGTTCAGTGAAAAAATGTAGCAAAAGATACTTTAAAATTTGTATATACCGAAAGGTCTAAATATGTGAAAAGCATCAATAAATCACAAATGTCTCTTAAAGCTATCCTCACGATTAATCTGATATTGTTTCGTTTAATTCCTACACCTGAACATTACAGCAGTGACATCCTAACTCCCCCAAAAGAATAAAGAAACTGGTAGTTTGTGTGAATTAACAGTGTAAAAACAAACTTCAGTGAATCTGCTTTATTGACACATTCTTCAGAGAAGCATTAAGGGTTCTATGAGAAAATTATGTTGTGGGGGGGGGGTTAGGTAGGTCAGTTTACTGGTCTTTCTTGGCCGTTGCTGCCTGGTATGTTGGCGGGGACTCCTGAAAGAAGAACAGTATGTCATGTTATGAACTATGCTGAAGATTAAATTCCAAGGAAAACTCTGTTCATACAGAAAGATCAACCAAGTGGACAATGGGAAAAATTACATATATACATTAATGTACATGACATATAAGTTTATCATATCCTATGTAGAAATGTAAAGATGGAAGCACGAAGAGAGCTATATGAGATTCGTGGCCCTATTTTGAACATGGAAGCACTAGGTTCCTCCAAAACATCAGATGTCACATCCCAGGAGGCCATAATGTGGTTACAGAACTATACTTTTACCTGCTGCTTTGTATAAGTATGAAACTTGGCCTCTCACCACAAGAGCAGAGTACAGACTTGAGGGGGGTTTGAGAATAGAGTGCTAAGGAGAATACTTTGACGAAAAGAAACAAGTGGATGAAGAAAACTGCATGAGGAGCTTCATAATATGTACTATGTATCACGCATTATTTGTGTAATAAAACTGAGGAAGATGATATGAAAACAGCATGTAGCATGCATAGGAAAGATGATAATGTGTACAAAATTTGAATCAGGAAATCTGAAGGTATAGATCCCAAATGGGAATCCTTAGGTACTGGTAGTAGGATAGTATCAAAATGGATCTCAAATAAAAAGGGCATGATGTGGAGCCTTCGTCTGGCTGAGCAAAGGATTCAGTGATAACCTCCTCTGAGCACTGGGATGATGCTGTGATGTCCTGCAGAAGTTCAGCTGCATTTCAGAGGCATGTACTGCCTGTGTTTTTGGGGCTGAAGAGTAAGTTGAGGAAATAACCAGCAAGCAGAAACAGTGGTAAACTTCTACCAGGCTACATCACATCCCAAAGGCTAATACATTAAATAGATGTGAAAGGATTCTGATGATGGCTGTATAGAACTATTAGGCTTATTTTGGACTCTATCCATCATCTGGTATATATAAGACAAAAAAAACCCACAACGTTTCGGAGACTGGATCTGTCTTCGTCCTCAGGTGGACAGCCAGTGATTGAGACTAGCTCCTTCTAATGGGCCCAACTGAGTACATCTATCCTGCCCCATCCACCTGAGGATGGAGACAGATCCAGTCTCCGAATTGTGCTTTTTTGTCTTATATATACCAGACGATGGACAGAGTAAAAAATAAGCCGAATAGTTCTGTATAGTACATTAAATACTAATAATATTGAACCTTTTGGGTTCCATGCAAGGCAGAGAATGTGATTGACTGAGCAAGTACATAAAGTGAAGAAAGCAGTCTTCTGTGATTTGGCACCGTGTATATGTGGTGTTAACCGACGTTTCGGAGGAACGTATCGCCTCCATCTTCAGGGTAGAAGAAAAAATATAAGAAATCTGCAAGCGAAGAGACCGTGAGACACGGTGTTTCTCATGGTCTCTTTGCTTGCAGATTAACACCACACATACACGGTGCCAAATCCCAGAAGACTGCTTTCTTCATAGTCACCACCGTGAAAGCCTCAAATCTTACAAAGTACATAAAGTATTTGCTTCTCAAGAAAATACTCTATATGATGGAGTTAGATTTTTATGATATTTGCCATAGCCAAAGTTGGTAAACTTGACCAGTGCAGCATGTCATGTCGTGTACATGTGAGACTTTCGAATACAGGGTGATTTTGAATTGGCACAAGTGCAATGAAGTGTACTATTTTAAGCATCTGCATATATACTACGTATACAAACATAAAGGAATATCTGTACATCAATTTAAAACCATTAAAGGTGTTGACACTGGCCTTCACTGACCACCAAGTAGCAGCAAGTACAATGTGTAGCACGTGATAACTTGTTTCACTTGTGAGACTTTAAAATTGCACTGTATTAAACTTGGGGCACTAAGCCACAAGCTGGAAAGTCACCAGTTCAATTCTCAGTGAGGTCACTGGATTTTTCAATTTATCTAATCCTTCCAGCTGCACTATATAGCCCTGCGATCAACTCAGCCTCTAACAGAAACGAGTACTAGGAATCTTCCCAGCATGTAAGGCTTACACCCTCACTTTCATCTGTGAGTGAACTGTCTAGAAAATGTTGGAGCCTCAACAGCTCACAACTCTATGCGGCCTCCACAGCCTGTTACTAGGACCGTTTTACATTTCCTACCATATTAAACTCTCAAACAAGCTCGCTGGTTAGCATTTGGTACTTACATAATATGCGGGTGGTGGAACATAGGCGCACTGTGGTCGATTGGGGTCATAGTAAGCACTCTGAGCTGCTTCAGCTGCTTTTGCATCTGAAATATGAACAATGCCCTATCACACCTGTAAGCAACTGGATGTGAGTGATGTACTAGCATGCTCCTACTCAGCAACCATCATGCCTGAAGTGATAGTGCTTCAGTTTGTTATCTGGTTCTTCCACTTTCTGATATTGGTCGGACAGAATAATAAGCCTAAACCAGAGGTGGGTGATCATTTTAATTCAAAGGTCAAATGATAAATTACACGTTTCACTGAGAAAGAGGTCATATTATGCCAATGAGGGGTAAACATATTTTTTAAGTATCTTCAACTAACACTGGTAACTGCCTAAATGATATGACTCATTATCAATCAACAGTTGCAAAATTAATGTGACAGATGGTGCTGCTTACAGTTGGTGGCATCTTTTTCCAATATCTGATCTAAATGCTGATGTTGCAAGGTATAAAACTGTAGCCAGTTGTTCATCTGTCATCCGTACTCTTAAACCTGATCTGTTCAATCACATCTTTAATGTACTGTCCACGGTTGCATGTGGATGCAAAAACTGGTAATATCTTTCCAAAATCTTTTAATCTGTTGCATTTGGAATCACATAACTGTCCAAAATAATTGGCACACTTCACAGAACTTCTCCTTTAGTTCTCTGCCACTGAACAGGTCAATCAGTTGATCATACTCAATGATGCTTCAGTATTGAGGTTATACAATGTCAGATGGTAGGATGACTGATGTATTGGATAGAATTTGGAAGGAAGCAGTCTTGGTTTAAATGAGGTACTATTGAAGCATTTGCCTGGAGGAAAGGAATTGTTTTGATGTTTGTTGTTTTTTCTTCAAATTCTTATTCTGTGCTTGTTGAAGTTCTGTTTTGGTTTGATTTTCCTGTTCTTGTTCAATGTTTGTTGTTGGTGTGGGGTGGAAGACTGTGGATAAGAAGTAATGCATATGGAAGACATAAGTATAACCAATTGGTCTTATACCTGAAGAAATGTAGTTCCACTATTAGCTTATTTCTATATCATTCCAAATGATTCCAGTAAGTACAAGATTTGTAAGCCCGAAAGCATCTAAACTGTGAAGAAAGTTCACAGTAATTCAGCAAATTACATATGAAGGGTACTATCTTCTGGGATATAATGCCGTGCAGTCCGTTGAAAGTCAACCTATATTTCAGAGAAACATACCGCCTCCATCTTCAGGGTTAAATAAGCCAAGCAGGATACCAGCTTGAAAGCAGGTGTTCTAGTCTCCTACTGGTTCACTTGATGGTTGTGATATACCCTAGTGGTTTCACTGTGTTCCCACAGTGAGCCAAAGTGAGCTGAGGTCCACTCTTCCATTATCGTCCTGCTTTCTATATATATATATATATATNTACAACAATTACAGAGAGAGAGAGAGAAGAAAAAAAATACAACACCCAAAACACAAACAAAAGGAAACCAACAGTCATGGATGCGTAATGTCATTCACTTCACTTCACTTCACTTCACTTCAGTGCAATTTTTTTTCTTTTTAATTATTTCCACCCCAACTTCACTTCGCCTCATTTATCACTTTCCTAACCCTTTGCCTAAAATTGCTTGGTTTACAGGACAGAGTACCTAAAGCATCTGCAGGTAGTTGGTTCCAGAGCTGTATGGTCCTATTTACAAAGGAGTATTTCCCGATATCTGTCCATTGCTTTCTACTCCTAATATAATACAAAATGTCTGGTCAGCCAATTACTCAGCTTGACAACTGCTTTCATGTTGGTATCTTCCTTGGCTTATTCAATCCTGAAGATGTGGGTGATACGTTCTTCTGAAAAGTCAGCTGACTTTCAACAGACTACACAGTATTATACACCCTTCCTAACCACCGCTGTGAGAACCTCAGATCCTACAAATTACAAATTGATTTAGAGTGCCTATGTGTTCACATATTTCTACAAATTGCTATGAAATGGAAGCACTTTACTGAAGCACAACATTCTATGGTCTTGGTAAATGCTTTTGTAATAGTGTAGTGTGTGAAGAACTTACTGATGTTGGTGATAATTCCAAACTTAGTTTTCTAATTCTGTTCAATCCACAAAGTAAGTAGGCAAAAGTATAATTAAGCTATGTTTTAAGCCTTGGAAGAGAAACCTCTTTCAAACAATAGGTGTTTTTCAATCAGTCTTATTTGAAAAACAGTCAAATTACAGTGAAGTGTTAATATAACAATTGCTTATATAAAGAAACGTTTAATTACTAGTGGCTCTGCTTTGTTTTTCTCTTACAACATACAGCAGTAATAATGAGAATTACTGGGTTTTCAGACTTTGTCCATTGTCAGACCCTTTAGAATCTCATCATACAGCAGTAAATTTACATCCATGTTGGAGTTTACAGAAAATACAATAATAAAGTAAACAGTTATTTTCTGGTTACAATTCCCAACCTGTGCAAGGGCTCAGGCTTTAGTTTAGGGCTGGTGGCACTTACCAGCTGCAGACTGTGATCCAGCTGGTGGTGGCTGGGTGAAGCCAACAGCTCCAGGTGGTGGCGCTGATGCAGCTGCATAACCATTGTAGGCATTGATACCAGGGTATGGGGGTGGCATATCAGTCATATACACTGAATTTGCTGTAACAACCAAGCACCAAAAAGTGGAATACTCCCAAATCAGACATATAAATGTTTCAGGTTTTGGCAAGTCTCAATGTTTAAGCTCTCATAACAGATCTATCACATCACACAAATGCAACATAAGAAAAATATGTATCCCAAATAAGTTTATAACTTGAAGTGAAGCTTTTCTAGGTGCTCAGCCATGTCAATATGGTGCTGTTTTTAGTGACTGGCTTCCTCATCATGATTTGATGAATGCTGTGTCTGCAACACAGTATGCTCTGGTTTGCCCAGCACGAACTCAGGAGGGAACAGTGAGTGGAATCAGATGGCCACTGGTGTCTTCTCCCAGCATGGAATGTGACGGTAACAGTGCCTGAGTCAGAGAGTCATCATCACCCCAAATCCATGTTGCTTTGTGCTGGTCCTTCCTGACCATGTGACTCCAGTCGGTCAGCCTACAGCACACTGTTGTGTGAATGGACTCACTCACTCGTGGAGCTGAGCCCTTCTTGAGAAGTCGCCACTTGTGCAGCTACTCAAGAACTTCCCAGCATTTTATGGAACCTGAAGCTTCATTACTATGTTCACAAGAGCCCTCCACTGGTCCCTATCCTGAGCCAGATCAATCCAATCCATCCCATCCCTCTAAGATCCATTTTCATTCTGCCCATCCACCTACATCCTAGTGGTCTCTTTCCTACTGGCTTTCCCACCAATATCCTACATGCATTCTTCTCCCCCATTCATGGTGAGTGCCCTGCCCATCTCATCCTCCTTGATTTGAGCGTTCTGATGATACTTGGTGAAGAGTACAAGTAATGAAGCTCCTCATTATGTAGTTTTCTCCAACCTCCATTACTCCGTCTCTCTTTGATCCAAATATTCTCCTCATTACCCTGTTCTCAAACACCCTCAGTCTATGTTCCTCCCTTAATGTCTGAGACCAAGTTTCACACTCATACAGAACCAAAGGCAAAATTATAGTTTTGTAGATTCTAATTTTCATTCTTTCAGACAGCAGAGAAGAAGACAAAAGGTTCCAGACTGAATAGTAGCAAGCATTACCTGTGTTCAATCTCTTCTTAATTTCCTCTTGAATCAGGTTTTGATTTGTTAAGAGTTATTTCCAAATATATGAAATGTGCCACATTTTCAAAACATCTTTTAGCTAGCTTCAGGTTATTATTCTGCCCTGCATTCTTGTGACAAGGTAGCAACATATACATAGTTTTCTCTGCATTTACCTCTAGATCAACCTCCTTACTAGCATCCATTAAAGTTTGTGTGTTTTTCCTTAAGGTATCTATATTATCAACCAGTAGATTCACATCATCAGCATAGACCAGCAGCTGATGTGTGCCATTTAATTTCAGCCCCACCCGGTTTTCCTGGACCTTCCTAATGTCATATTCTAAAGCAAAGTTGAAAAGTAGTGGCAATAAAGTATCTCCTCATTTTAGACCATTCTGGATAGGAAAATTATCAGATACTCGTAAATGTTTACCTATACGGACTTTACTATAAATTTCATTTAAACACATTTTAATTATATTATATTTAAGCATCCTGTTGCACTCCATACGATAAATGATATAATGATAAAAACTCCGTCTCAAGTGCAAACAATATATTTTATGTCTTTGACCTTGTTCCCCTACACTACATGTTTCGGCCTCAGACGGCCATCATCAGGTGTATAACACTCACGTCGCTGTCACACTGCACCCAGATCAAAATTTAACATTTAAAAACACTTTCCATGTTATTATCAACTTCTACTTCGTTGATAACTGTCTGGTTTGTTATCAACGAAGTAGAAGTTGATAATAACAAGGAAAGTGTTTTTAAATGTTAAATTTTGATCTGGGTGCAGTGTGACAGCGACGTGAGTGTTATACACCTGATGATGGCCGTCTGAGGCCGAAACATGTAGTGTAGGGGAACAAGATCAAAGACACAAAATTTATTGTTTGCACTTGAGACGGAGTTTTTATCATTATATCATTTAACATTTTAATTAGCCTACATAGTATCATGGGTACCCCAAACTCTTATCAGAATATTGTACAATACTTCCTTCCTAACTGAATCATAGGCTTTCTTGAAGTCTACGAATAGATGATATACTTGCTCATTGTACTCCCATTCTTTCTCCAGTATCTGATGAATTCAAAAGGTCTGATCAGTGGTTGATCTGCTACATCGAAACCAACACTGATGCAACACACATCATATCAACCTCCCCCCAAATAATGGAAATGGAGAGTCTCCAAAACACAGGATACATAGTCGCTATGAAAGCTTCAAACTGCAGCAGCAGCAGCAACAAAAACGACGATGACGACAAATTAGTCTAAATTCTCTGTAGATTGATTAATATTCATGTCAAAGCAGCAATTTATATTCTAGCTAAAAAGAGGTTAAAAATACCTATAAATGACTGTTGACTCTTTAAAGTGAGGTGCTAACTCTTCATAAAATATACAAACTAAATTATCACTCTTAGCATATCTCGTGCTTGAAATATAAAAAAAAGTTTTGTAAGCATCACATTTCTCAATGGCATTACGAAATTTGGGTTACTGTAGCAGTGAACTGTCCTGCATTAACACACTGCATAAATGTAAATTATGTGGTAGGCCATGAAAAACAAGAATGTCCTTGATCTTAGTTTGAGCTGAAGTCCTCACAGCAGTGACCATGAAAAGTACTACCTTCTGGAATGTGATGCAGTGTAGTCTGGTAAAAGCTCACCATTTCAGGGGAATTTAGTGGCTCCATGTTCAGGGTCAAAGAACCAGCCCACCCAGCAACCAGCATGAAGGAAGGGTCAAGCTTGCATGAATGTTCCTCCACAGTATCAGTGCACTTCTGCTGGACAATGGAGCATCAAATCCCAGACAACAGTACTAATCAAGTTCTTAGTTAATCACAAGGGTGTGTTCAAATCAAGATCACTGGCATGGCCTTGGATACTGCGATAGCACTTGGAATGTATGATTCAGTAGTGGTGCTGTCCCTTTTGTTCTGGCCTCACTGCTGACTAACATTATGCCCAAGATGTAGCTAGCTTGCCCTGTCCACACACCCACACCAAAACTCCAAGACGTTTTTAAGTTCTCACTTAGATTCTGCTTCTATTTCATCTTATAAACAGATGGAAGCCCTATGTTTTCCTGTGGGCCCCTCTGATATATATCAAAGAAGACACAGAAATAAAATAATATTGAAATGTAGCAGCACAAACAGGCAGGCAGGTATAAATTAAAGAATTCCTCATGAAGTTACACTGACTGATATTGTTCAGTGCTAACAGGTTAATGTCAGCCAGTCTGCAAGACAACACCTGCCTGATGGGGGGAGGGGGAGAGAGAACCTAGAGGACTAAATATCATGCAGTAGCTTTTCCTGACCATATCAGAATTCACAGTTAATACTGACATGCTGGATTTCAGGTTCTCAAAGCAGCAGCTACCTTCCTAAATGTGATGCCATGAAGCCTGGCAGACATTTCATGTTCAGAGGAACAAACTTTCATCTTCAGAACTGAAGAATAAGCGAACTAAGTAACCAGCCAGGCCGTTCCTTGCTGGTTACTGCTTGGTTTACTGTTTGCCCTTGAAAATGGAGGCAGTACGTTCCTCCAAATTGTTGATGAACTTCTGACAGACCATACAGCATCATATTCCAGAGTATGTACCCTTAATATCAGCGTGTTTGTTTGTAAATTTAGTATTAATATTAAGATTTCAAATTCCCATCCTTGATATAGGCATTTTTCTTATATCTGTATATTCAGCTGCATTTCAAGAGCCATACTTACGGGGTGGTATGTCGGGGAATGCATGAGTGGGGGGCATCCATCCATAGTAACCAGCAGGAGATGGTGCATATGCTGGAGGCGGAGCTGCATACCAGGGTCCCATGGGGGGTGCATATGGTGGTGGAGCATCCCTTGGGGAACCTCCTCTGGATGCTACAAAAAATAAATTTAATTAAGAAAAAAATACATGCTGTCCTTTCATAGAACTATAAACACTGTATTCATAACTGTCACTGTTGAGTGGCCCTTTTTCATACCTAGAACTTCAATATTCACTGTGCACCAACTTATGATGGTGAACACTCAAATACTGAATATGAAGAGAATCCCCCAAGTGTTCTGGTATAAGAGAGGCACATGTCATGCACACTGATGGACAGACATATAAACATCATTCCAAGAATCACTTTTTCAGATTCAGTGGCACCTGAAAGCCTGTAAAACTGTCAAAATCTTGAGATCAGTATTTTTCATCATCACAATACCTTCTCATATATATATTACATATATGAGAAAGGAGAACCGTGGAGCTCCTTGTTGAATTTTCTACTGTTCCCCTCTCTTACACAAGAGCATTATCTGCAGTACTTTGTTCTCGAACACTTATACACTATGCCTAATGGCAATGTATTTAATTCAATAAACTAATTCTGACGGAGACAGACTTTTAGCTTCATGCACAACTACAACACAGAGAGAGGACCAATCCGTAGTGGATGCACATATTTATTCAACACATTTCCATCTACCTTCCATATATGAAGGCAGCCACCTCCACCTATGAATGTCATACCACAGCGACAGGAACCCACATAGGATTGGTTTAGGAGAAACTTATTTTTCTTTTCACTAAGAAACAGAATGCTGTTTTAATCCACGCAGTCAGGCAATGTAACCAAGCTAAGCACATAATGAGGTCACCAGGCAGTGCTGCCATGTCAACAATGTTTACAAATCATATCATGAAGGTTTGCTGATTGCATCGGTATTGCATGCATGATACCACACTTTTGTAAGTTACTATGTGTTGTGAAATGAATTTAAAAAATACATGGAATATTGGTAAGCACCTTTTGTAAATTTTTTTCAACAAAATCTGTCACCTTCTTTAAAGAAAATGGAAGCATTTACACATATTTTGGGGAACAAAAGGCTACTCTCATGGACCACAAAAAAAAAAAAAAAAAAAAAAAAACCTAGTCTGTTGCAAACTGGAGAGCCATGCCTTAATGCAAGCTTCAGATTTTTAATATGACCCATCACCACCTATCTTTAAGTGGAATATATGTTGAAGTAGACCATAAATAACCAGAGTTCAAAAATGAAGTTATGAAACCACAGAATGCAAATAAACTTGCTGCTGTAAACTACTGTTATTTAAAGGAGGTATACATTGTAGATCTATCTTACAAAGTAATACAACATTGTGATACTCAAATATAATACAATAACATTTAAATTACAGAGGTGTTATTTAGCATTAAATAACAACGTGAAGACAATTGTGATTAGTGAGAAGGCAAGGCAGCCATGGTTTATTGCCAGGTATTATCAGGAGAGAATAAGGAGAATCATGGTAAATCCATCAGGACAGCTGGTAATTTGGTTGAGATTCAAACCAGGTATTTCAAAAATATAAGTTCTGAGCATTACTGTTCTACTAACCTGCCGAACACAACCAATATAGCAAACATCTACTTTATCATCATCATCATCATTATTATTATTATTATTATTATTATTATTTAAGATGGGATGATGTCAGTATAAGCACATAAGTGTGCATTAACACAGTTCTGTTTACAAATATAATTTCTCTTTAATAAAACCTAACCTGTTCCAGCTGAATGGATTCACTGAATACCATGTAGTGTGGTTAGCACTACTCTTTCCCATTTAGGAGGCCCCTGGTTCAAATGAGTGGGACATTAGGTATCCTGACTGAAGCTTCTCATTGTTCTCACCAGACACCTGGGCCTATACCTTACAGAAAGTAAGTAAAGCTATCCCTGTAACAGGATGTGCAAGTCCAGAGGGTTGTGAGATGCTCAGGCTCTCATATTTTCCTATACAATCAGCTCACAGATGGAGGTGAGGCTGTTGGAATTATGTGCCGGCCGCCCTTTACCCCCAGAAAGATTCTTGGTACTCATTTGTATTAGAGGATGAGTCTACCCCAGGGTCATGGTGAAGGATTTTGGTGGGAAAGCCAGAAGGAAAAGAGACCACTAAGAAGACCTGGACAAAGGCTGAAGGATAATATTAATATGGAGCTTAAGAGAGAAGGGATGGGGTGGTAATGACTGAATTGATTTGGCTCAGGATAGGGACAAGTGGAGGGTTCTTGAGAAAATAGTACTCAATCTTTGGGTTCCATAAAATGTTGGAAAATTCTTGAGCAGCTGAGCAACTGGCTCTGTGGAGTTCATTAGTTATTGTCAGAGATCAGAATCAGAGGCCTAATTCATTTTGCTCATGATGCAGGGTTGATGTTGGCATAAACACGGATGAATTATGAAGCATTACTGGTCATGGTGCAAAGACTGTTTGACACACATTTATTTCTATTCTAATTCTAACACCAACGCCCACCACTGCACAATCTTCTTCTGCAAGATCCATCTTACTACAATCTTCATTTCCCTTCTCACTCTTCCAAGTGACTACTTTCCAACATATCTCCCTATCAAAATTCTGTATCCTAATAATACTAGAGGACTTTATAGCATAAAAACAAAATGTAATACCCAAGATCGAACAATTTTGTTTTAAATATGTTCAAGTTCAAACAATTTTGTTTAAAAGAAATCAGGTTATGCTTGACAATGTTTAGATAGTGGATAAGAAGGAATCAGATGCAAAGGCCACAGAACTGTACGATTATCAACTTACAACTGACGGTACTCTCCTGACTATAAAGTTGGCTACATTTGAAGGAAGAAAACATACAGCTCCCTGAAACTTATGTAATGCCATGAAGGTACATGGGGAAGTGGAGGTATAGCTCCACTAATAACTTTGGCACTAGATGAATGTGTTTGGGCCAGCTTCACACCCTGGCACCTTTACTCCCAGGTGATGGAGGCCCACAGGGTTGTGAGATGTGGAGGCTCCCACATTCTTTTTTAAACAGTCAGCTCATAGACGGTGGTAAGATTGCCAGCCTTATATGCTGGCTGCCCTTTACGCCCATGAAGATTCCTGGTACTCATTTCTATTAGAGGCTGAGCTGACTCCAGGCCCATAGCGTAGCTGGAAGGATTAGGTCAATCGAAAAATCCACTGACCTCAGTGGGAATCGAACTCAAAACCTTCCGGCTTGAATATGGGAAATATTAATATTTGCAATGTCATCCTTTGTTTTTGGAACACATTACAGAAGCCTCTCCACAAATGTGGTCATCAGCATGATACAGGACAAAAGGTAGTGTCAACACAGGCACAGTATTACACATGTATTGCAATCCATTGGGAGTCCTGATAGGTCATTCAGGATAGCAACAGGACAGCTGGGTAGCTGGGATTTGATTCCCAGTAGGGACAATATATTTTTCTCTACTCTACAGCATCCAGGCCGAATCTGAAGCCAACCCAGCCTCCTCTCCAATGGATAACTGGGGCTTTCTTCCTGAGGGTAAAGCAGCTGAAGCATGAAGATGACCACTCACCTCCTTCTAGTGCCAAGGTCAAGATTGGTGGAGCTACCCTCCACTCCCCCATATATCTCCATGGCACAGTGCTCAATTAATTAATCACAGGGACAACTTCACATTTTTATTCAAATCCATAACTATATTGTGTGTATAAATCACTTGTTTCCCCATCAAAATCCTGCATGCATTCCTTGTCTTAACTTTCCTAGCTACATGCCCAACCCACTGTAGCCTCCCAGATTTCACTATCCTAACAATACAGATGACCCTGGACAAACAAGAAGACTTTAATTCAATCCTCAGGTTGAATACACAATATCAAATATTTTTATTTAACAAACATTCAAATAATTCTAAACAAGACACTTGGGCAAAAAATCACATACCAGAAAAACATCACACTTCAAAGTCTGAAAGTACACATAAACTATTACACACTTCCTAAGTGTAATGACTGGCTAATATTTTACAATACTATGCAGTTAATAAAATGCTTACTTTCCATATGCTTCAAACAGCAGCAGTAGTAATACAAATAGTAATAATAAAAAAACTACAACACTGTACTTCTTGACATATTAGACAAGAGAAGCTCCTGAGATTGTGTGGTACTTTCTCTCTGCCTAACTCTACACTCAAAGCCTAAGTGAGGCAGCAACTTACTACAGCAGACAAGAAAGAGAAAGTGAAAGTTACTGGGTTTTTCTTTGTTCTCAATGACTTGGCAACACTTTTTTGTCAAGCTGTTATATAGAAAGTACTATTACAGCTTGTACAAACATAAGTTTACATCACATAGAGAACATACAACATCAAATTAGGAAGGAATGTAAATAACAGATGTTAAAAATATCCAACCTTCAAAATAACCAACTGTTTCTAGGTACAGGAGCAGAAAGACAAAGCAAAAACCAAGACAAGTGACATGACTGACTAGAGTTTACTGCTGCATTCACTTTTACTCTCTGTAAAGGCTGTCACTATTTAACATCTGACTTATGATGTACAGTCCTTTTCATGCCTGAAAATTTTACATTTTATCTACAGTTTATTTTTCACTATATTATTTTCAAATTTACATTTAAGTATAAATATTTTACTATATTCTTTATGTGTATTCTGCTTGTACAATTTATTACCTTTCTGTATACTAATTATACATTCAGCCATTTTCAGCCTACTTTCCTTAATTTAAAGAAAATTTATTAAATTGCCATGAAGCCTGTCTCTCTCTTTGTATCCCTCCACCCTGTCTTCTGAAAGCCAGAAGTTGTTCTGTTTATATTACTTTTGGATGGGCCACAGAAAAACACTGCCTCCAATAGCTGAACATTTGTTTCCTATGCAGTCCATGTCATATCAAAGGGAAGCAGGTGATCATGTCTTCACAGAACTTCTTGTTACACAGAGATTCTGGCCTGCACCTTTTGTGCCTACACAATTTAGTAGTAATGCTTAGCATCCTCTTTTCCTTATCAGGTAAAATGGGTGCTTACTAAACTCTGCTGTCAGAACAAAACAATTCCAAGGTTAGAGGAAATCAGAAACATACAGTCCATTCATATCAGACTATGGACTTTACCCTCTGTACCTGCAAACTATGGAAAATAATGTTACAGTATACTCTTATAATGTAATTAAAATATTTCACAGAAACTTGTTAAGACATGAAGCATGTGTAATCACACTGGGGGACATGATCACAGCTGCAGTATATCC
This sequence comes from Cryptotermes secundus, assembly GCF_002891405.2. Classification (NCBI taxonomy): domain Eukaryota; kingdom Metazoa; phylum Arthropoda; class Insecta; order Blattodea; family Kalotermitidae; genus Cryptotermes; species Cryptotermes secundus. Next base: position 51,900 of record NW_019720608.1, read on the forward strand.
AAATGTGAGCTATAATGACCGACTACTGTAACATACTTGCCTTATTCAAAACTCTACTTCAACAATTCAGGGTGTTCTAATGTTAAATGTTTAAGCAGCCTAAATCTTTCTAGACTGAGGACAACATTTGGACCCAAGAAGGAAGACATAATAGGAGGCTTCATGGCTTGAACTCCTCACCAAATTTTATCACAATGATAAAATCATCGAGGGCAAGATGGGAGGATAAATATTAAAATGGATCTTAAAGAAATAGTATATATGGTGTGTGTGTGTGTATGCACTGGATTCATCTGGCTCAGGACAGGGGTCAACAGTGGATGGGCTCTTGTGAACATGGTAATCAACATTTGAGTTTCACAAAATGCTCAGCATTTCTTGAGTGACTGAGAAACTATCAGTTTCTCCAGAAGGACTGAAACCCATTCCATAAGAACATGTACATGATAAACTCCTTCAAAGGTACAAAAAGAGTTCAGAGGGCATGGTCTTTCGGCCACCAGTATATCAAAGTGTTTTATGCACTCTCTGAAATGCACCTGTGACACCCTGCACAATTTCCTGCGATTTCTGTTTTAATTACTGTCGACATTTCTCGAATTATGTTCAATTGTTTAGTTTGATCAACATAAAGTACTACTTGGATTTTAATATATGATTATTCTTTCTCATCAGATATCATGAATAGTCTTGCAAGAAGGTTAGTGGCTCCAATGCTGAATTTTGACAGTATAAAACACAAGTAAGGTAAAGGTAAAAAAAAAGGTAAAGTTGTCCCTGTGCTTAATTAAGCATTATGTCATGCAGGAACATGGGGGAGTGGATGTACAGATCCAAGTTTTCTTGACCTTGACACTAGTTGGAGGTGAGTGGTGAGCTTCATGCCCTGGCCGCTTTACCCCAAGGGAAAGGGCCCCTGATACTGATTGGTGGGTTGGTGGGTGGGCCCCAGAGCCGGTCAGGACAACATGCAGAAGAGAAAATTCTTGGCACTACTGGAACTCAAACTCCAACCCCTCAGTCATCCAGCCTGTAGCCAACTGCTATACTAACTACACTATCCTGGCTACCAATAAATCACAAGTATAAAGGATATAAGTAAGGGAAAGAAACAAACCCAATGCACTGAAGGTAAATAAGTCTGTGGCTAACCTGTACAATAAGAAAAGTTAACTGAAAGGTTCCACTTACCCATGTGAGCTGCCTTCAGCATTGCTTGGCCAAAGTCAATTGCTCCTCCAGATTTGAACATGAGTTTAAACTTTGCTTCACCAACCCAGTTTCCATTTGGCTGGGCTCGGACCTTCCCTTTTATATAGTTTGCTCCAAACATCGGCTGCTCTAACTCAACCTGAAACAACAAGAATTACTGAAACCTCTGTGCATGAGAATCCAATTTTACCTTGGCTACTTTTTTTTTTTTGCATATACTGACCCATATTTGTGCTTGCCTCTTGTATTGCTGTTACTGCGATAATTAACACAAATTATCTAAGGCAACTTCTGCATGCACTGCCATCCACAGTTCACACTTACAGTATTAGAAATTATTCACTTAAAATATTCCAGACCAAAAGGTATAAAATTCACTGAACTATTTTTATGTTATTATATACATCACTTTCGAAATGAGTTATTTCTAGAAATTAGATTAGATGTGTTGTTGCATGTACTGTCTGGTGCAAAAAATACAGATGACACTGGAAACAACAGAACAGTCATAATAATAATAATAATAATAATAATAATANTTTGAGTGGGAAGATGGAGGTGGCATGTACCTCTCAAACACTGGTGACACTGCTCATGCTCACATGGTATGACAACTCAAGATTGGAATTATAATCAAAATTCAGGTCTGTAACTGGTTACAAATTTGTGTTAAAGACAATTATGAATTATTTTACTGATCACTCTACGGTATTCAGGATTCAAGATTATATTTAAAAAAAAATGTAACCTTTGGTAGTTTAGCTTTGTTTTTTGAATTTTAGGTTTTTCAAAAATTCAGGGTGGGGTGGCAAAAACTTGCCCCCCCACAAATAACATACAAAGCCCCAACAGTTTATGTGTGTCTTCCCATGCAAAAAGAGCAAGCACACAGAATTGTGTGCATGCTGGACGCTGACCTGCCAGACACAACCAAATGCTTCTTCACAAAATTACCTTTATCCTAAAAAGTCTGCAGGAAGGCCATAAGGAGCACCTTGACCAACCTTCTGAAAGCAATATTGTCCATACCACTAGCCTGAAAGCTACAGTGTAAAGTGTCATCTGTCAATTCAAGCTCTCAATTTTCTGTTCAGCGATAAAACTTTTGAAAAATACATAACTTTCAATAATGTCGCTCATACATAAAATAATTACACTGTGATAAGACAAAACACACTGATTTTGGGATTTTGTGACTGCAAACTATTAGCCATCCTTTATCATGTAAAATCTGACGTTCTAACGGGAGTGACTATAAAGATGACTGTATTCTTGAATGTGATATCATGTAAGCCAGTCTCTCATTAAAACATGCTACATCAATCTGCTTCTACCCTGATGATGGAGGCAGTATTTGCCTTCAAAATGTTTGTTAATGATCTACCAGACTACACAGCATTACATCCTGCAAGACAGCCTTTACGAAGTCAAATCCTGTCCAATTCACTCATTTTAAAACCAGACTGGGTCAGATTTTGTTTCCATACCAGGAAGAAAGTTTTATGAAAATAATTTTCATCAAGAACCGGAACATATCATAAATACAATAAGAAGCTGTGTAACCAGGAACAGTTTATATGCAACACAACCTTCTAATAAGGGAGTATGCCCCTTTCTTTTTGTAGTCTCAGTACATAATATTTCAAAATGTAGTATAATTAATTTCAGAACATAACACTAAACATAACGCTAATGTGATATAAGAAACTTACATCATTAAGAGTAACAAATGGGAAACTGAAAGACTGCATTTTGTCTCTTGATTCTTTTGCATTGAAAATCATGCGATGAGTGGTTAGGTACAGCCGTCCGTGTTTACTGCCTTTGAACTCTGGCTGATCTTGTCCATGAAATTCCATTGTTACATTATCACAGAACAGCAGGATGCTGAAATAAAAGCAATAATGGCATTTTTATTCTAAATACATAAATTAATGATTTACACAAAGAAAACTTTGGTGTAAATACAGGAATCTGACATGTATGTTTATACTACACATTATATGAGAAAAGGTAAAGTTGTACCTGTGCTTAATTAAACACTATGCCACAAAGGCATATGGGGGAGTGGAGGCATAGCTTCATCATTCTTGACCTTGGAACTAGTTGGAGGTGAGCAGTGAGCTTCATGCCCTGGCCACTTTACCCATGGACAAAGAGCTCATAGTATCCATTGGACAGAAGGCTGAGAGGGCCCTACAACTGGCCTGGACACCTTGGAGTAAAGAAAAATCTTGACCCCACCAGGAACTGAACCCTGGCTGTCCAGCCTGTTGGTATACCAACAGATCTATCCTGGCTCCAGATATTATACAGACTTTCACATAACATGGACACTGTGTTTAATAAAATCCAAGGCAGAATAACTGGATTTTGGGCCCAAATAAAGGACCACACAGAACAATCGTATTCTTATGACCAGGGCCTGGATTTTGATGACACATCATCTTCTTTTCCTTGTATCCTATGCGATACTCCTAAATATATAAATCTCGGATATGAGCTGCTGGTTACAGAAATGTAAATTTTATAGGTAATTTTCTGTCATTTTTTTATATTTTTAGGTTTAAGGTCATTTTTTCATTTTGGGGTATTTTTTGGACTTTTAAGAGCATTTCTTGTCATTGTTGGCCATTTTAGGGAATTTTTCTTCATATGTTTTCTGAAATGTGAATAACATGGAAGCGAAGTGTTCTTTCTTTTCTCCCTCAGGTCATTTTTCTGGATTTTTTGGTCATTTTATAGGTCATTTTTTGAATATTTTCAGGTCATCAAAATCAGGGCCCTGCATATTACATTTTTGGGTCATATTTTAGGTCATTTTTCTGGATTTTTTCAGTCATTTTATAGGTCATTTTTTAAATATTTTCAGGTCATCAAAATCCGGGCCCTGCTTATGACTGACATAAAGAATGATGTTCTGCATTGCATGTGCAAGGAGAATGCAGGATTGAAATCCAGTTTCTCAATCTCTTCCTCTCCATCCCCCTCCTTCCACTGTCAGCATAATCATCCTCTATGCGCCCACATTTCTGAATCCAAAGCGTGTAGTGAACGCAAAGCTATAACAGGCCATGGAGGTCCACAGGGTGGTGATACATTGAGAGTCTCATATTTTCTAGACAATTGGCTCACAGTTGGCAGTGAGGTTTTCAGCCTTACACACCGGCTGCCCTTTGTCCCCAGAAAGATTCCTGGTCCTCATTTTGTTAAAGGCCAAGTCAACCCCTGAGCCATACTGTGACCTTCCAACTTGTACCATAGTGCCTAGTAGTAAAATGATAATCCACAGAATCCTAACAGCTTCTTGCATTTAATTTTGTGTAAGGTTCCGAAAAACCACAGCCCATGATGCTCTAGTGACATTATAAACATGCGCAACAAAAAATGAAATAGAAGTTCTGGGAAGAATAGCCTACTTTCCTTTGATATGACATGGACCACTGAAATCTCAATATATATTTTCAATCCTGTTATTTGTTTTACAGAATAGAATTCTTTTATTACTAATTATGACAGGCATTGGGAAGACCAAGGCGTAGGTGGGTGGACAATATTAAAATCGATCTTAAGAGAGATAGGATGGGATGGTATGGTATGGATTTGATTGATCTGGCTCAGGATAGGGACCAGTGGAGGGTTCTTGCGAACACGGTAATGAACCTTCGGGTTCCACAGAATGCTGGGAAATTCTTGAGGAGCCGCAGAATTGGTGACTCCTCCAGAAGGGCTCAGCTCCATGAGTAATAATAATTATGATGGGCATAATGTACAGAACGGTCATTGTGAAAATTTATATTTTCTTACTTCCTCCCTATCATTGTATCAAAATGGCGTTTACTATATGGGTATTAAAATGTATAATAAATTACCACTTGAATTAAAAGAGCTTGTACAAACGCCTAAAATTTTTAAGTGTTCCTTAAGAAGATATCTGGTTTTGCACTGTTTTCATAAACTGGAGGAATTCTATTGTATACATTTTTCATTTATATTCAGGTTCCTGTAATCATATTCATTTATGTCCTATGTCTGTGTTACATATATTTCATATGATTAATTGGAACATTTGTTCTAAGGGACACATTCTATATCCAATGGTTTGTGAATCTACTTCTCAACCTGTATCTGGATCTGTTTGAATTTGAAATAAAAGAACAAGAACAAGAAAAAGAACTGCATAGAAAACAATGCCTTCAACCATTCTTTGTTCCCATGGGAACGTGTTTACCAAGTGAACCGTTGCTTAGCAAACGATAGGGTGATACGTAGATTCTCTTTTATATGACAGAGACTGTATAGAAAATGATTCCACAAAAATTCTTCTATTGTAGTGTGTATTCGTTGCCGCAGGAACGTGTTTACTGAGCCGCTGCCTAGCACCCAAAGGAGGGATACACTTCAGTGGGCCCTTGCTTTGCAATGATAGGAGGAATACTGGAGACACATACACAGAAACACAAACTGATGGGAGGGATTTATAAAGTCTGCCGTTGAGATGGGCTCAGGTGTCATGATATATATATCAAGTTTCATAAAGACTGGTTCAGGCATTCAAGTTATTAGAAGGGAATACAGACACACAGACAGGAAGGATGGTGATTGTGTAAGCCTACTTTAGGAAGGCAGGTTGATAAAAACTATTAACTAAAATTAATTTTAGGCTTTGGCTCAGGTGTCATGATATACATACCAAGTTTCACAAGGCCTGGTTCAGGCCTTCAAAAGTTATTAGAGGGGAATACAGACACAAAGACAGGAAGGATGGTGATCACGTAAACCTACTTTAGGAAGGCAGGCCAAAAAAAAAAAAACTATAACAAAAAGTAATTTTAGGCTTTGGCTCAGGTGTCATGATATACATACCAAGTTTCATAAACACTGGTTCAGGCGTTCAAAAGTTATTAGCGGGGAATACACAAACAGACAGGAAGGATGGAAATCGCGTAAGACTTCTTTAGGAAGGCAGGCTGATAAAAACTATAAGAAAAAGTAATTTTCGACTTAGTTTCCTTGTTGTGGTTACGAAATGAGTGGTGGTTCAATGCCCAAGCAAATAAATAACACTAGTGGTCTGCATTGCCATATTATACATATTTCTCTTGGGGCAAGAATTTATAATTCTTGGTTTTGTCCACTTGAGATGAAAATATGTAATGAATGGACGCCACAATTATATATGGGGCACAAACTACTTCGGATGTGTTACATCAAATGCAGTTTTCTCAAATGGCACGCGTTTAACCCCGATGTTTCGAACGGTGTCAACGAGGGTCAACAATTTCCAATATAATACAACACCAACATATGATGACAAGCGGCCTAACTACACCGATGCAAAACTGGTAATAAATTTGATTATCAAGTGTCGTAACAACTTTTACATGATACATGCTCACTAAGTCACCCAACAGCGAATTTCATTATAGGTTATACATGTCAGATCTGGAAAATTCTACGCTCATCATATTAATATATTATATAACACATCACTGACCATTCTCCTGCATGTATTAAAACTCCTCCATTTGCGTGCGCTGTATTTAGAGACATTTTAATTAACTGAATGTCAACACACGGATATATATCACTTGAACTATTACACCAAACTAACGACCCTAATGACCAGACGGGCTAAACTTCTCCGTCTCATTCCTCTTTACGTATCATAGATACCGATAGATACCGACATACACATTTGTTTCGTGTCACATGATGATGACGTAGGAGGTGACGCAACTCGCAGATCGCAAGTCTGCGCAAGGAATTTTTGAGCAGAAATCAATGCGAATATTTGGATGACATGCGTGTGGAAGATGTAATATTATTTATATTCTCCCATTTCATCTCCTTTGCGCTCCTTTGTGTACATCAAACCTCAAAACTGTCGCTAATACATCCACGTTAGTATTTATGGAGTGGAAAGTTGGACGGGCAATACGTCCTGCCATCAACTGTGTTCAATTTGTCATTGCTTCGATTGAATTAGTGTGAAGCAAATGAGATAAATCAATACTGAANGTGTCGCTTTACCCTTTAATATATACAATTAAATGTATAGGCAGAATTGTAATATGTACAGCAGCAATACGTCCTGCCATCAACTGTGTTCAATTTGTCATTACTTCGATTGAATTAGTGTGAAGCAAATGAGATAAATCAATACTGAAGAAGAGAAATAAGAATGTAATTTGTTTCACGCATATGTATATATAAAGTCCTTGTTCTTGTAAAGCTGTTGATTTTGAATTCCTCCAATCTGTGATTATGGATGAAAATCTCAGTAGGGGATACATCCAGCTTGGTAAAGCCCGTGCAGCAAATGATTTTCGATTTACAAATGGTTTTAGTCATCTTTCACCTCCAGTTGATAAATGCAATTGTATCTACTTTGCATTAGTTCTAGCAGGTGTTGGTTTTCTTCTTCCATATAACAGGTAATATATCATAGAAACTTACATATTTCAGTAAGACTGCTTGTGGACAACTGATAAAAGTGTAGTAATAGAACTAAAATTGAGCCTATATTTTCAGTATACTAATATATCCATAATTTCTATTTCTTTCATAGTTTCATCATTGCTGTAGATTACTTCCAAGGAAAGTACCCAGGAACCACCATTGTATTTGACATGTCCCTTGTTTATATAGTGATGGCATTCTTTGCTGTACTTGCCAACAATGTCCTAGTGGAGACATTATCCCTGAACACTCGCATCACTTTTGGTAGGGTACCCCATATCTTAATTTTTGCATGAATTTATTTGCATAATATGGTGGCATTTTATTGCAGTACACTGAGTGTATATCTCTCATCATATAAAATAAAACATTACTTTCTCTGTGCTAATAGTTGGTATATTTTGTACAATATTAATGAATGGCTAATAGGTTAACAGGTGTCTGACGTCTGCAGGTAGAAAAAATCTTTTGGGAACAGTAATAATTTTAACGATGTAGTTTTATATATTTGAGCTTGATATATAAAATCTGTGAAGGGTGCTGTCCTCTACAATGTGACACTGTATAATATGGTATAAGTCTGAAAGCATGTTTCTTTTATTGCTAGTGGGGTAGGATTAAGTCCCTTATACTGTGGCCACTTCTGGCCTATTGTACCAGCCCCAGATGATAGGTGAGGGTGATTGTGGAGCAATTGGTGGAATGAAGATTGGCAGGTGAAACCGAAACCAGCGCCACTTTGTCCACCACAAATCCCACTTTACCAGACCCGGGATCAAACCCGGGCCACAGTGGTGGGAAGCCAGCGACTAATCGCTTGAGCTATGGCACTGGTGGAAACATGTTAGTCAAGCAAGCAAAGTTCTGATTGTTTAATGTACCCTTCAACTGTGAAGATGAAGGCAACACATTTCTCTAGAATTGTCAGTGAACTTCTATCAGATTGCACAGTATCAAATGCCAGAAGACAATCACTCTTCATATTCAGCAACCGCCATGAGAACCCCAGATCTAACAGTACAAGGTTTATGTTCCATATATTATACTGTATGAAATAATAAAACAAATTATAAGCAGATTTTCTTAACAACTGAAGAGTCAACCAGAGAAACTGGTAGCTCCAGTGTAGTACATTACATCACTTTTCACATAACATCTCAGTATTTGATTATATTATTATTTGATTATAGATGTATACATGTAATAGATTACATAAGTCACACAACTAAAATAACACACACCAGTTAACTAACATAGGTAATATAAAAAAAAAACAAAACAAAACAAGAGCTTATTACAATTGTAACTAAACATAATTTAAAAAGTGCATTACTATAAAAACTTAAAATTAATATAATTTTCCCATAAATCAAAATACATTGATACAGGACTCGTCATATACATACATACACATCCTCCACTTTCCATAAACATCCATACAGGGAACAAACCCAGGATGTGGAATTAGTCATCAAAGACATACACAAAGTCACACAAGTCACACCGCGAAGATCACCCACATTAATTATCTAGCACATACAACAATACAAGGCAAAAAAAGTAAACAAACATAAGTCACAAGTAGCCACAATACAACTCCTCACATCACCCTTACCAACTATATTAAAATGTGGCGTTAAGCATTCAAATTTATGTGCCTTTGTAATTAAAATACTCATTTAATGTATAAAAAGAGTTAGCATGTAAAAATCTTTTTAGGGAACGTTCAAAGGATTTCTGGTTATTAGATAATTGTTTCAGCTCTTTAGGCAGATGATTGTAGATTTTTATACCAGAATAATATGGACCCTTTTGAACTTTAGTAAGAGAAGTACTCGGGGGAAATAGGTTAACATTTTGTCTGGTACCAATATTATGAACCTCCGTATTTCTTGTGAACAAATGCATGTTATTTGTAGTGTGTTGCATTAAGGAATATATGTATTGCGAACACAAAGGCAGAATTTTCATTTCCTTGAAAGAGTCTCTACATGAATCTCTTTTCTTTAATCCCATCATAATCCTTATAATTTTCTTTTGGATCATAAAAAGTTTCGTCATGTATGAAGAATTGCCCCAGAAGATAATTCCATATGTCATCACAGAATGTATATAAGCAAAATAAATCATTCTTAAGCTACTTAATGATATCATAGGCTTAACTGATCTCATGAGAAAGCAAGACGAACTCAATTTTGTAACCAGGTAATCAATATGATACTTCCAACACAGCCTATTATCAATATTTAGGCCTAAAAATTTAATACACTCTAAGTTAGTTGGTAAATTTTGATCAATATTATTATGCATATTATGATCCTCATAGTTCATTAAAGTGAAATGGAGAGTGTGGGTTTTATGAATATTTAATTTTAGCAGATTGGTTCTGAACCATGTATTAATATTGTAAAATATTCTGGTCATGGCTGATTTGTAGTCAGCGTATTCCGGATTAGTCACAATTATACTTGTATCATCTGCATATAAGAATATGTTTGTTCCATTAATTGAAACCTTAGTTATGTCATTTATATACAAGAGGAAAATAAGTGGGCCAAGAATTGAACCTTGGGGTACACCAAATTTTACTTCTGCCCAACTAGACGAGCTATTAATAGAACTGTTAGGGCCAAGGGTTACTCTTTGATATCTTCCATTCAGGTAAGATTTAATTAAGGCACCAAATTTGCCAGTTATTCCATAAAACTCTAATTTTTTGATAAGTATATCATGATTGATGCAATCAAAGGCTTTGTGTAAGTCGCAAAATATTCCTCCAACAAACTGTCTATTATTCATTGCTTTTAGTATTTCCTCTATTAATTTGAAAGATGCTTTCTCTGTAGATGAATTAGGTCTAAAACCATATTGATTATTGTCCAATATAAGATTATTGTCTATATGTTCATACAATTTATTATAGATAACCCTTTCAAGAACCTTAGAAAAGGCTGACAATAATGAAATAGGCCTATAGTTGGCTGGTTCATATTTATTACCACTTTTGAAAATTGGCTTAACGACAGCAAATTTCATTCTGTCTGGAAACGTTCCCTGGGCAAGGGATTGGTTACAAATGTAAGTTAGTGGCGAAGTTATATATGGCATACTTGCTTTTAAAATTCTAGTGGAAATTTCATCATAACCATGTGAATACTTGGTTTTCAAAGATTTGATTATCTTTCTAATCTCAGCAGTTGAGACATACTGCCATTTGATAGATTTAAAGGTAGACGTGTATTTATTGCCCAGATAGTATAATGGGCTGATGTTGGTTGGAGTTTTGTTATTGTTTAAATCATCTATAATTGTCTGAGCTACTGAGGTAAAATATTCGTTAAGTACGTTTGCAATGCACTTTTTATTCTGTATCATAATGTTATTGACTTTCAGCGACTGGGGTTCATCCTTCTGAGTTTTAGATCCAGTCTCTTTTTTAATAATTGACCATGTAGTTTTTATTTTATTATAAGATTTTGAAATTTTATTATCATAGTGTACTTTCTTAGCCTCTTTAATAACTTTAGTAAGTACTTTACAGTATTTCTTATAATACAGTTTAAAATGTGGATCATCATCTTGTCTATATTTAATATACAACTTCCTCTTTTTTTCACAAGAAATTCGTATCCCTTGAGTCATCCACGGGTTACATTTAAGTTTGGAAGTAATAATTTTCTTTTTTGTAAAACATGAGTAAAAAAGAAAATTATTACTTCCAAACTTAAATGTAACCCGTGGATGATGTATGATATTTCTTTACCAAATTCTCCCTTATCATTTCAGTCTTTAAAGACTCAAATACACTGCATGAGAAGACAGAGTTTTAGCACTTAAAACAGGTGGTACGTAGTAACCAATGAGCTTTAAGGGATTAAATGTTATATGTTACGAAATGATTTTGCTGCTGCGGTGTGATGTGGAGAAAGATTTAATCAAGATCTGCAAAAGGCAGACTTCCTTCTGTCAAAGAACATCACTCTTCTGGAAGGATATAAACCCCTGTTCAATATGACATTCATTAATTAACACATACATACATACATACATTTCATTTCATAAGTCCAAAACAAAATGACATGAAGGTCTTATTGGAATTGTTGGATTTAAGGTTCTGATGGAGGTGGATAAGAAGAGTCCTGCCCTCTGGAGTGTAATGTTGTGTAGTCCAGTGCATCAGTGAACTTTAATGAGACTACTCAGTGTTACATCTCAGAAGATAGTAGACCCACATTCATTTAAAATATTTTGCAATATTTTAAATAATGGAATTATGTGCAGGATATTGTCAGAGAAGGTATTTTTTGTTTTATTTATTATAGTTGTGGAAAAGATTTATTTTTATTTTCAATCTTCAGAAATTGCTCCATAAAGAACGTTTTTCAGCCTATTTTTCATAGTATGAAAGTAATTCCTGTAACCAAAGGAGAAATTATCAATATAATTTGTTCTTTAAAATCAAAGAAGTCTTCTGGTTATGATGGGATTTTATCTAAAGTATTAAAACTTTGTAGCATCTTTATAAGTGCACCCCTTTCCTATATCTGTAATATGTCTATCATTAATGGTGTATTTCCTGAATGCTTGAAGTATGCTGTTATAAAGCCCCTGTATAAGAAAGGAGATAAGGTTGATATTACGAACTATAGACCTATTTCTATGTTGACTGTATTTAGTAAAGTCTTGGAAAGAGTTATGCATTGTAGATTGAGTCAGCATCTACAAGTTAATAATATTCTGGTGCAGGAACAATTTGGCTTTAGGAGAAATTTTTCAACAGACCACGCTGCTTTTTCTTTTACGACTGGCATACTTCAGGCCTGGAATGACAAACTGCAAACTGCAGGGATTTTTTGTGACCTTGCTAAGGCTTTTGACTGTGTTAATTATGAGATATTGACATCTAAACTAGAGTATTATGGAGTTCGGGGTTGTATATTAAACTGGTTCAAATCATATCTATGGGATAGAAAACAGAGTGTGTACATCAAAACTAATGATGGTCAGGACTATTTTTCATCTTGGGAAAGAGTTAAATAAGGGGTTCCGCAGGGGTTGGTTTTTGGACCACTTGTATTTATTATTTACATTAATGATTTGCCTCCATATATTAATAAACTGGCTAAGTTTTTCTTTTTGCTGATGATACCAGTGTTTTGGTTACTGGTAATAATCATGATGAGCTTAAGCACAAAGTCAGGGTACACAGTCTCTTATTATAAATTGGTTCACAGCTAATAAGTTGGCCTTAAATATCACTAAAACTAATATTATTAGGTTTGCTCTAAAACAGTCCTATAACTCTCTGGCAGTTGCTAGTGGGAATTTGTTTATAAATGAAGTTTCTGTGATAACATTTTTGGGTCTGCAAATTGATAAGAATTTAGACTGGAAGAGTCATGTAGAGTATATTCTCCCTAAACTTAGTTCAGCTATTTTTGTAATTAGGAGTTTATCTTATTTTATGAGTAAAAAAATTTTACGAATGGTGTATTTTTCTTATTTCCACTCTATTCTTAAGTATGGAATAATTTTTGGGGGCAACTCAACGAATAATGTTAGAGTTTTTAAATTACAAAAAAAGTAATAAGGATTATATCTGGAGTGGGACCTAGAGACTCTTGTAGGGATCTTTTTAAGAAATTGAATATACTGCCATTGTCATGTGAATACATTCTCTCGTTGATGATGTTTGTGATTGATAAACAAACTAAATTTTGTTCAGGTTTAGATGTTCATGGTTTGAATACAAGAAATCGAAAGCAATTATATTTGCCAAACTCGAATCTTTCTGCTTTTCAGAAAGGTACTATGTTTACTGCTATTAAACTATTCAACAGATTGCCCATAACCATTCAAAGCCTTAAAGAGGATAGAATTAGTTTTAAAAATAGGCTGTTTTTATATCTTATGAATAATTCCTTTTATACAGTTTCTGAATATGTGGAGCATAACATAAACAATTAGTTTTAATTATTTTGTTATCGGTGTGTTTGTTTAAATTTTGTATGACGACCTTCATGTCCATTTGTTTGGACTTGTGAAATGAAATGAAATATATGTATGTATGTAATGACTAGAGCTTAAGTTTATTATACCATTCTTTGTAAGTGAACTAGTTCTGATGCTTGCCTAAACTGGCAAAAGTACTAACACCGGATAATTTTAACTGTTTTTAGTCACAAAGAAATATAATGGTGCCATCCTTCTTGCAGCACCGTGATCAGCAGCTGTTTAAGTTTTGTCTCTGTGCTTGTAATCTGTTTTGAGGCAAGTGACATTTTCGTAATTGCTTAATACCTAATTAAAGTCAAGTAATTATTACTTGACACTGGGAGCTACTTTAACAGTCTTCAGTGGGACCTCCTTATACATCAGATGTTACTAGTCCCACTCTTGTGATGGACCAATGAATGACAAGAACCAGAGTTTCCAAAATTTAAGCTTCATGTAGACTGTGAACTGGGCTGAAGTTACACAAATGGTGACTACTGATTTTTAAATGGTTTGAAATTAAATGTAATAAGGCTTTGAGATCCTGCATCCTCATGATAATTATAATAGTTATAATAATATAATAAAAATTTAACAAAAAACATAATATATTATCATTTTCATCTCATTGAAAATCTGTAACGCAGGTGGTCCTACTCAGAATGGTAGTATGGTATTCAGTTACATAACTGTGTTAGCATGTATACTATGCAGTGATTTTCATTCACTTGTCTGAAAATAATTATGCTTGAAATAATGCTTTATTATTGCTGAAAGAATACCACTTGATAGTTATTGCTGAGTTCAGGGAGGTTAGTGATTGGATGACATTCCTTTGGAATGCTTGCTTTTAAATTGGGAATTGAAATCCAGCAGAATTTTAAATTTGTATGTAACTAGTGAAACACCAGTTGGGAATTTATTTGGAAACCTCATCATTTGTTGTATAGGACTTCCTCATGTTCCTTTTCAGCCCTACCTGTTACTGATTTATGCATCATCACTGGTGTTTGTATAATGACATCTTCCATGAATAACGTATACAAATAGTCAACCATAAACTGTCCTCTTTAGACCCCGTACTACACTTCACATATTGTTATATCTCAGAAGTGAACTGCTGCATGGTGTGCACATGAGTGATGATCTTGGGATAAGAGATAAAAAAAGGCTGATGCATGTGAAAATGAGCAGTTTCAATTATTCAGAATATCTGGGGGTAGTAGTCACAAATATGATCCAAGATTGTGGAACAGGTGTCTTTTTTATTAGTATTTCAATTGTAAGACACAACACATATCCACATTAGAATATTATCAATGCTCATAGATTAGACACATACACTGAAATAAAAGACTGCATACTTGTTCGTGACCTACAACATAACTTATATACATGCAACATGTCAATATTTGACATTTCATTGTTATGGTAATTGCATGACAGTGATAAATCTCTTGCTCACAAAACTTATATATTTCTTAAAATAGCACATTTTCATTATATACTGAACAAAGATAAAGATATGAAATGTGTTTGTTCCTATGTTGTAAAGGTATTTGAAGTGGATATTCTTTTATGTTTCAGGTTACCTCGTTTCTTTCTTCACACTGTTCTTTGTGGCAATATGTGAAATAGGACTGGATATGTTTGAAACCAGCACATCTTATACCATAAACCTAATTGCAGTGGCTGTTGTGGCACTTGGCTGTACTGGTAAGACACTAAGCTTGGAATTTTAAACAGTGAAGTCCCATTAACATCATTTAAGGGTTCTATGAGGACCAGTGGTTTTGAGAACTAATCTGAGGAAGATCTTTAATGCAAAATATGTGACACTGAGATTACCGATTTTGAATCAGTGAAATTGAACATTGAATCAGAGAAAACATTAAACCGATGACCATTAAATGGGCTGTCCTAGAGGTATAAAGAATGGAGTAGCTAGGTACTATGTGGACAGTGCAGGGAAGTAGGTATGAAGGGTATAATAGTTCTGACAAATCTGAATGAGAGGACAAGGAAGGAGAATTTCAAAAGAATAGAGGAGTGCCAGATATGGAGCAAGAAATGTTAGTAATTCATGTCATTCAAGAACAGTGCTACAAATGGCATTATTATTTTAATTGTATTACAGTTTGTGTTGTACAGTCATTTTATGAGGCTCTCAGCTAAGTAGTTTCTGTAGTTTTAGATGCAGTGCTTTCTTCAGCCAGAAAATGCTGGTATGCTTACTGGTAAGCAGTTTCCATGTGCTGGAGAGTGTTTCTACACTCAAAAGTCATCAATCTGCTGGAGTGTTGTATGTTTTGATCTTAGAGATAAAACCAAGCATGAGAATACTGGCAAATATGTTTTTAGGAGAAAGAAAAGCCTCCATTTATGTGTGTTGTTTTTGCACATTTTTGACAAATTTTTTACAGGTCTATTTCCTTTCATCAGCTTTTGCTAACAAATCTTGACATTTTCATTGCATGATACATAAATATCTAGGGAACACAAACTAATTTCTGATGGGCTGTAACCAGAATTAAACTTCATGTCTCAAGAAATATCACTAAGAAATAAATTATATGGTACATACAAGTATATAGCTAGGCAAAATATTTTAATCTAACCTTCAGCATAACTAACTAACTTCAAGGAGCTGAACCCTTCTTGAGAAGCCACCAATTGTGCAGCTACTCAAGAACTTCCCAACATTTTATGAAACCTGAAGGTTTATTACTGTTTTCAAAAGAGCCCTCTAGGGGTCCCTATCCTGAGCCAGATCTATCCAGTTCATACCATCCCATCCTATCTAAGATCCATTTTAATATTATCCACCCACTTACATCTTGGTCTTCCTAGTGGTCTCTTTCTTTCTCACTTTCTCACACATATCCTATATGCATTCACCCTCTCCCGTTTCTTGCTACATGTCTTGCCCACCTCATTTTTCTTTACTTGATCATTCTAATTATACTTGGTAAAGCGTGAAAGTTATGATCATATTATATTGTAGCATCTATTGCATTTTTCTGTTGTGTAAATTAGTTTGTTACAGTCTCATGTGCAACACTAATGTTAAATAAAATTCGTTATAAGATTTTCACTTTAATAGTTTTCAGTACGTGTTTCAACCAGTGTGGTCATCATCAGGTGTTTAAATTACTGGATGAGGAAACTGCTGTCTTCTGTTTAGTTGCTTAGGTTGTTAATTTTTAAGTCCCCTCAGTGCATATATGTTTTTTGATGGTGGGTTGTATTCCCTTGTGTTGTATGTTGTGCTGTGTCTCTTGTTTTAAAAAATAAATCAGTTTGCTATTATTTATTTGTTTCAGTACAACAGTCCAGTTTCTATGGCTACACAAGTATGTTACCAAGCCGCTACACTCAAGCTGTCATGGCCGGGGAGAGTAAGTATACTGCATGTATAGCCTGTATATACTTTGCTACAAGTTCACCAGTTCAGAAAATATTATTCAATAAAATTCTAGACTTAAATAATATTAATGTTGTATACGAAATAAGAAAACGGAAGGCTGATTGGATTGGTCATATCTTACGTGGTAACTGCCTTCTAAAAGAAGTTATTGAAGAAAAGACAGAGGGGCGGATAGAAGTGGCCAGAAGACGAGGAAGAAGATGTAAGAAGATGCTGGATGACTTTGGAGAGAGAAGAGGATATTTTTATTTGAAGGAGAAAGCTCTAGATGGCATCAAGTGGAGGAACTGTTTTGGAAGAGACTGTGGACCTGTCGTCTTGACAGATTACAGATGAATGAATGTTAGGAACATATACCATACAATCAGCCACTTTCAAGCATGCCTTTGTATATGTATAGTAAATGTGTCAGTTTTCTGTAAGTGGATTCATAAATGCTGCTAGAGTAAATATCAAGGAAACTGTGTATTGATATTAAACATTTGAAATCTCATAAGTGCCTCAATACTCCATTTCTGTGAACTATGTACATATAGCTTCCCCCTGGACTCTCCCTGGGCCAGTTTTAATTCCTGCAGTGCCAAACCACCATTTTAGGTCATCAAAACTACTCTTATTTTATGAGTAATACATACTAATACATAAAAAACTATCTTTATAACTTGTACACTTTGCCAAGTATAATTAGAATCATCAAGTCAAGGAGGATGAGATGGGCAAGGCATATAGCACGAATGCGAGAGTAGAGGAATGCATATAGGATACTGGTGGGAAAGACAGGAAGGCAGAAGAGACCACTGGGTAGACCAATGCATGGGTGGGTGGATAATGTTAAAATGGGTCTCAGAGAGATAGGAAGGGGTGGTATGAATGGATTGATTTGGCTCAGGGTAGGGACCAGTGGAGGGCTCTTGTGAACATGGTAATGAACCTTTGGGTTCCATAAAATGTTGGTAAATTTTTGAGTAGCTGCATAACTGGTGCCTTCTGAAGAAGGGCTCAGCTCCAAGGATTTAGTTAGTATATAAAAACTCCATGAGATATTCAAATGAAGAGAATAAAATTCACAAATTTTTGTGGACTAGAAGTCAGATAAAATGCCAATAGCTGTCATATGCAGTCAGATATGGCGATTTTTTAAATTTTTTGATACTTGTAGGGTTACATTATCACACTATTTTAGACACTGTCTCTCATGACTATAAGGGACAGGCCACTTAATGCAAGTGAAACATCTCCCTTATACCCATTCCGTTCATACATTTTGCAACTAGATCTTAACAACTGCCTTCAGAGCAGTGTGACAGAATTGGTTATTCTGCTGTCCAGCTCAAGAAAAGACAAGAACACAGCTCCATAAGTATTTTGGCAAGAGTGAAGACTTCATGTTTTTCTGGAGGAAGCTTAGAACATTAAATGCCATATGTAGGTAAGTCAATAATTAAGTTACACATGGATATAGAACAAATAAGAGTACTGATTTGAAAAATGCTTTTATTTCTCAACATAATCTCCCTGTATATTGAGGCATGTGTCCCATCTTTTCACAAGCCCCTTGAAAACCAGCAGCATAAAGTTCTTTGGGCTGCTGTTGGAACCAGGCAGTGAATGGGATTATGAAGGCATACTGTTCACCGCATTCCAGCCTCAATGACAAACCGTAAATTCTGACTCCTACTGTAACATCCTCAGGAAACTTTGTAAGACCATTCAACGGAAGCGACCAGGACTCCTCACCAAAGGCGTGTTGCTCTTGCATGACAACGTGCGTCTCCATACTGCCAACAAGGAAAATGAGACGCTGCGAAATTTAAAGTGAGAAGTCCTCGAGCATCCTCAGTATAGCACTGACCCTGCTCCAAGTGACTTCCATTTGTTCAGCCCTCTTAAACATCGTCTTTTGGCTGAACATTTTCCCGACAATGAAGCTGTAGAAAGGGAAGTTGCTGCCTGGTTCCAACAACAGCCCAAAGAATTTTATGCTGCTGGTTTTCAGGGGATTGTGAAAAGATGGGACAAGTGCCTCAATGTACAAGGGGATTATGTTGAGAAATAAAAACATTTTTCAAATCAGTACTCTTATTTGTTTAAGTTCTGTATCCATTTGTAACTTACTTATTGTCTTACTCATTTTTGATAGACTTAGGGAATGAAAGGTAAGTACTAACTATAATTCCAAGGAATATTACTTAGCATTTTCAGATTCTGTTCTGTTTCAAACTACTCATGTCACTTTTCATTTCCATTCCTGCAGATAATGCAGAGTGCAAAGTCAGTCATGAAAATGAGAGACAGTCAACCCCTTATCTGTTTCCATTAAAATCTGTTAGTAACATAAGGCAAAAATTTGACAAATTGTAATAATAATGTGTTTCTTCATGTTACATGTGTTACATATAATTATAGAAACATGGCCCCATTTTCATACATAGAAAGATTTTGAAACCTGAAAAACCACACAATGTGTAAGACTTTGGTGCAACATGTTAATTTCATGAAAAGATTGTCAGCTATATTTTGTGGACTGATGGGAACTCTTGTGTAGCTGCTATAAATAAACAAGAATACTCTTGATGCCTCCATGTTCAGGGTTCAAGTGAGAAGAGCAGGTAATTGTTTGTGTATATATAGCTTTTGGTCCAACTGAAAACCATAGGGGAGGAGTCTTGCAACTTAATCAGTCATGAGGCCCACAGGGCCCAGAATCAAGACTGACTCTGCTGATGAGCACTAGTAGCAGTTTATCCAACCCAGCACAGAAATGGTGGTAGTTGGTGTCTGGTTAAAGGAAATAGGTAGGGTGGGTAGGAAGGAGGTAGCAAATGGACTTTGTTTTATTCCTTATATGCTCACCTACCATATTGAATTTGACCCTGAAGATGGCTGCACCTTTTACATCAGGAACATTATCAACTCTGCCCATGTCCACATGGCACAAAGACCCAAAAGCAGAATAACATTAACAATAAACCAGTGTGAAAGCCTGTTATTAGTAAGTGTGAACTCTTGTTCATTTGTTCTCAAATAAAAGTTTTCTGGTTGAATTCCACTAAAATTCCATGCCTTTACCCACAGAGAAAACAGTAAGTTCCAAGAATGGTGTATATCGTGTACATGCCTTCAAAGTGTAACAGAATAGAGACTTTTCATTTAATGACCTACACATTAACAGTTAGTTTGCTTGTGATTACAGGTGCTGCAGGTTTCTTGGTATCTGGTAATCGTATCCTAACAAAGCTCCTGCTTGATGATCCAAAAATCAATACTATCATCTTCTTTGTGATGTCTATTGGAATTGTGGCACTGTGCTTCTGTTTGCATCAAGTTGTACGAAGAACTGATTTTGTACAGTTTTATATCACACTCTGTCGTGAATCACACAAGATTGTGCTGGAGCCAACAGAAGATGTTGGTTTGGTAAGAAGTGTTATTTCTTTATAATTTTATTTTATACTTTGTAGCAGGACTTTCTTTTTAATCTAATTGTAAAAGACTCTACTTAGGAGTCTCCTGATCTCAATAAATAAAAGATAAAGTTGGCCCTGTTCTTAATTAACACCACTTGAGGAAGATATGTGAGGGAGTGGAGTATGGTTCTGCACATTCATAACTTTGGCATAGATGGAGGTGAATGGTCAGCTTCACACCCTGGCCATCTTACCCCTGAGAAGAGACATTTTCATGAATAGATTGAGAAAATGATGAAATATCTGGGTCAGGAGAGTCAGTGTGTGGCTGGGAATTGAACTAGGGACCTCTGCATACCTCTCAGTCATTATATTTGTGTAGAAAACTGTATCAGGGTATTTATTTATGGTTTATTTAATGACACTGTCAGTATTTCTGTCTGTATAGTGAACCATGGTAGCTTAATTGGTATAGCAACAGAATGCTAGGGTTCAATTCCTGGCAGAAACAAAAGATTTTTCTCTCCTTCACAGTGACCAGACTGGCTCTGGGGCCCACCCAACCACCTATCCAATGGCTGTTGGGATCTCATTCCCAGGAGTGAAGTGGCCTGGGGTGTGAAGCTAACCACTCACCTCCATTCAGTGCTGAGGCAAAGAATGGTGGAGCTCTACCTTCACTTCCTGTGCGTCTTTAAAGCATGGTTCTTAATTAACTAAGCACAGTGAGAACTTCACCTTCATAGTATCAGATGGTAGGATAAGTGAATAATAGAATTGATACAAATGGGGAGACAATCATGACTAAATGAGAGATATTAGCTCACCATTAGTCTGGAAGGATGGAGGAAAACCTTAAAAAACCCAATCAGGATAGTTGGCTGAGATCTGAATCCGACATCTTCTGAATATTAAGTGAGAAGAGTTACTGCATGAGCCAATTTCCTCAGAAAGGAACTGAATAAGCATGCAGTTCTCATATTGGCATAATGAAGTGTTTTTGCTGCAGATGGATCCATTGGACCAAGCCGATGGCATGATAAAGAGTCAGTATGGTGTGCTTAAACTGCAGCAGAGCCCTCTAGCAACAGATTCTGGAACCAGCAGTTCTGACAATGCAGCAGCAGCAGCGGCAGCAGCTGCTGCTACAGGACATTACTCGCCGTTCAGCTTCTCAAATCCAGTTTATGAGCCCACAGCTGCCAATGCACCTGGCTCTGGAGGAGCTGAAGGTCCAACCTATAAAGTAGAGGATGTTGTTATCCGCATGAAAAGTGTGTATGGATCCACCCAGGGAAAGGCTTGGGGTGGATTGAAAAGTGAGTTCACATGGGTTCACTGCTCACTCATTTTTGTTCTGTTTATTCTTTCACAGTTGCATATACTGAATGTCCCAGGAGGAAAGGGTCAGTATTCTGGGTGGTCATAGTGTTGGTCATTCTGAGCAAAAAAATGCAAATGTACATGTGTTTTATTTTGAATGGTTTCTGAGGCAGAACTATTTCACTGTACACTGTACAGAGGAGCAACACGCTATGTCCTCACACGAGTTGCAAAGTGCATTGATGCTCATGGTGAAATTTTCAAAAATGCATTATACTAAGTAAGCTGTACCAACTTGGTCACTTGAACAATGAATACTGGTATTAGAAACAGCATGTAATATCTCTTTCTTATCAACAATTTTTGGAACTCTGCAATGAAATAGCTCTTTCTCAGAAGCTGTTTTGAATAGGGCTGATGTACATATACAATTTTTTGCTTAGAATGAATGATGCTATGACCTCCCAGAATATTGACCTCTCCTCCTTGAACATTCTATATAATTCTTAATTTAACTGAATCTGACTATCACACCAGAAACTCTGAATCTGTTCATTTTAATAAATAACATTTTGTAATACTGGCCATTGTTTAAGGTTTTATAAAGCTACAATAATATTTAAAATTAAAGAAAAAAGGGAGTCTTTAGAAATTCAGAACATTGAGCTTTGAATATTGGAGTTCACACATTGGTCATTAGCTTCATAATAACATCTCTTTGGCATGTGTCCAGTTTGTAGAAATAGTCAATGAAACTTCTTTTTCCTGTGACAGGCAAACAGATTGGTAATTGTTACAAAATATACTTTTTTTTTACCAATTCCATATTTTGACCCACTTATAGGTCATCTTCAGTTGGCGTAAATATAGTTACACTAAAGGAACAATAAGACAAAATATGTTCTATGGTAATTAAAATCACCTTAGATAATATAAGTAAGGCTTAGACTGGAATTATGGACCATCCCTAGTACTCATACTCAACTTTTCCCATCTGTCCTCACTGTATAAGAGATCAGCATGAAAATATATCTTGAAGAATGAGAATTTGAAGGGTGGATTGGATTCCACTGGCTGATTATAGGGTCATATAACAGTCTTTTGTCAATACGAGTCATTGAGTTATGTAAAAGTAAAGAATTTCTTGCTGTGCTGAAGTAAGTTTTAATTTTTGTAAGAAAATGCATAAAAATTTAGTTTGTTATTATAATGATTTCTTTATCACATTTTGCACCTCTGTTCCAGGAGGCTTCATAGCACGATGGGAAGTAGCAAAGACCATCTGGCCGTACATGCTGTCTATTGGACTGGCATATTTTGTTACCCTCTGCCTGTATCCAGGCATTGAGAGTGAGATTATCAGCTGCAAATTTGGCAACTGGATGCCTGTAATTCTCATGGCAGTCTTCAATGCTGCTGATCTTGTGGGGAAAGTACGTACACTACTTGTATAAATACATTTACAGTGTATTTTGAAGATAAATATTTGCTACTTTATCAGACCAGATATTAGTTATTAATTATTTCACTTTTTGCTAGCAGCCAAGTGTTTACTGCTATCAGAATAGAGATATCAGTGGGGAGGTAAACAGGGGGAAGGCATAACAACTTTCTGTATGCTGTGGTGGACTGCCCACCTACATCTCTGTTCTGACTGACAGTACATTGTAATACATTTAAACGTTTTGAAAGTATGTCACTAATTTCTTAATAAAAGCAGGGGTTTGAGTCTGGCCTTGCCCGGCTCAGTGTACTGTTTATTCCATAAGAGTGTATACTGCCATGCTGTGCACCCGGTTCTTTCTTTATTTCCCCTCTCCTCCAATGCAGTGTTTAGCTGTGCGCCTATTTGACACTTATTTGGGATTTAGATTTCAAGGTGTTCATTTCTGTGGCAAGGTCCTTGATTTGGCTAGATGGAAATTTTGGTGATTAGATAGAGGCATGTGAGGCATGTGTCTTCTTTTGAAATCTAAGTTTGGTCTGTGTTTCTAAATTTTGGTCTTGGCTGTTCCTTTGAGTTTATTCATGTCTGCCAAATCTCCCTGGCTTGATAATGTGTATTTCTCATTTAGTCCTACATTTAACCTGCTGCATTGCTTATTTAAACCATGCCAAGGCCAGTGGTGGGTTACCTTGTTCAGCTGTGTGTCACGGCCTTTTTAATTCTGTATCATTTTTAATTTAACAATTGCATGTCTATTGGACCCTATTTTTACAGTACCACTGCTTTAATTACTTCCTTGTTTTCCAAACCTGGGATAATCTCCAGTGGTGATCAAGAGAGGCTAGGAGAGTGCTAGGTTATCTGTTGCCACATTTTGTTTGCCCTTGCCCAGGAGAGGCCATGTTTTGGTTTAGGAGTATCATAAGTTCTTATTCATTTTGGCAAATGTAAAGATGTTCTCTTGCCATGATATATAGGGGAGTGGATGTGTAGATTTATGCATTCTTAACCTCAGCTCTAGACGGAGACACCCTGGCTGATTACTCCAGTGGAACGTCCCTCTGATATGCACTGTGTAGAAAGCTCTGTGACCCCTGAAGTCAGTTTGGATGCTGTTCAGAGTGGTAAAAGTCCCTTTCCTCTGTCATGAATCCAGCCCTGATTCCTTGACAACATGGCCCATAGTCCATTACTATTCTGACTGAGTTATTCTGGCTCCATATTGACTGTAATAGCTGGAATACTTAAGTTGTTTTATAGGTGTGGAACTTCATATCTCAGTTGAAGAGAGAGAACATGGATTTAGTGTCACTGAGAAGAGCACTGTCTTCTGAGATGTCATGTTGTGATGTAGTTACAGACATTTTGGAGGAATATACTACTTCCATTATCAGGGTAGATGAGGAAGATGGAGGTATCACATTCCCACAGAACACAGGCTCCTATCAACCAGACTGTATGGCATAACATCCCAGAAGACAGTAATCATTATTTGAGCTTGTTTGAGAACAGGATGCTAAGGAGAATATTGGAAAGAAATTAGCATAAAACTGGAAAAAATTACATAATGAGGACATTCGTAAGTGTATGCTTTGCCTGACATTGTCAGGGAAATCAATTGCTGGGGAATGAGATGACCAGGGCATGTAGCCTGCAAGCTGGAAATGAGAAATGGGTAAAAAATTTTGGTGAACTTCAAGAGAAGAAACCACTTTTAGGCATGTAAAAATAGATGGAAGGATAATATTAAAATTTATTCACAAATAGTGTGTGATGGTGTGAAATGGATTCAGCTGACTCAGGATAATATCCAGTGGGCTCTTGTAAATATGGTAGTGAACATTCAGTTTATATGGAGTTACACTGTTGTCTTGACTTGTTGATGTTGACAGGTCCTGGCATCAGTGCCGTATGACTGGTCACGGCCGCAGCTTATTGTGTTTGCGTGGCTGCGTACATTATTGGTACCCTTGCTACTGCTGTGTGCTACTCCTCGAGGTGATCCTCTGATCCCGGGAGAAGGATACCCCATGTTATTTTCTTTGCTTCTTGGAGTGACCAATGGGCTTGTAGGCAGTGTGCCCATGATCCAGGCTCCTAGCAGAGTTTCTGAAGAACATAGAGAACTCACAGGTAATCATGTGTTGTGTCAGTTTCATTCAATAAATTGATGAGTAAATTTTATTTATTTGCTAGGGGCACGCAGGAGCTTAGATGGTTCAGCACTGTGCTACAAGCTGGAATGTCATGGGTTCGATTCCCAATGAGATCATCAGATTTTTCAATTGATCTAATAACTAAATTGAAAGCCTTAAAAAAATATATTACAATACTAGCTGTGCCCGGCCACACCTTGCTGTGGCTCAGTCTGCCCGTTCTTCCCCAGTTAGATTTGAAATTACTCGACGCATTGCTTCTGCTCCGCGAGTACAACGACTTAAGCTTGTTCTTCTGCGAGGCATTATTTGGATGAACTAAAGCAGAACGATTGCACAGAAGAAGAAGAAGAACTTGCAGTAACAAAACTAATTCTATTTCGCTTAGCTCCTGGCCCAGTGCTTTGCTGCCTATGTTGTCGTGGCTGGATCTTGACTGTCTCTGGCAGCGGCTTCCTGTAGACTCTTTATATTCGGCGTTTCCATGGAAGTATACTTTCTGGTTTCATCTGTTGTTATGCAACGGTCTGCTCTAGAGTTAGTTTCATCTGTTGCTTAGGAAATGCTAGCACAGAACACCTTGTAGAAGTGTTTGGTTTCATCCATCGTTACGCAACAGAACCTCAATTCCTATGCAATGGCCCACTGTTATTGCGTTTCCATGGAAGTTTACTTTCCGGTTTTATCCGTTGTTACGCAATGGAACCTATGCAACAGTCTGTTCTAGCGTTACTATGGAAACGACTCCTGGATTCTGAACATGTGACATGTTTTTACCTGTTTTTACCTGTTACAGGCGTGACATCTACATAATAGGTATATAAAAACACGCGCGTATTCGAATGCAATGTTCTTTCAAAATTTCGAAGCAATCGGTGAAGAACTTTCGGAGATCTTCGACCAGAGACAAACCAACAGTTACATTTTTATTTATATAGATTGTCTATCCTACCTCCATTATCCAGTGAGTCTGCCATGTTCTGGCAAACCATGATTACTTGACTTTCACATGAATGCCCTGGCCTGAATCCATGTTGACCCTTGGATAATCAATCTATTTTATCCCACGTTTTCCTCAGTTATGATGCAATAACATGTTCCATTTGCGTGCAGACCACTGAGGTTTAACTGAGAGGTCTGTAATTTGAGACCAACGATCAGTCACCCCCCTTGTAAATAGGAACCTCTATGGCCTTTTCCAGTCACTTGGGTTAATGGTATTATTAATTGTTATGTCCAGTAATTATGCAAGGCATGGAATCATGGCCAGAAATGCTGTCTGGCCTTACTGACTTGTTTTTACCCATCGCTGCTAACTTTTTCCTAATGATTTTAGTACTACTACACAAACTAGATATACTGTAGTCAAGGAAGAAATCCACTGTTGGAAAACAGATGTAATTTTCTGGCTTGAATGATTATTATATTGTGGCATATTGTTATGTGTTCAACCATTGCTAGGCAACAAAGTGTTAAACACATTCCTGCAGAAGCTAACATGCAGAACAATAGGATGTCTGTTGCTAGGCAATGAACCAGTAACACATACTTCCATGTAGGCAGTGACATCACACAACAGTGGATAGAGACCACATGACATGTTATCTTTAGGTCCACACTGAAGGTTTATAAGGGACAACAAAAGTCGTTTTGCAGTCAGTCATAAGCTGGAGGAGTGATTAATAGATGGAGTTTTAGTGGAGTTTGAGGTTCCAGTTTGATTGAACAAGAAATGGCATGGGAATCCTAGTGCGTGTGTAATAGTGGACTGGAAAGTGTGTAAATCAGCGATAGAGCTGTACTAATTGTAATTAAGAGAGAACTTATAACCAAAGTGGTAATAAATCCAATCAACTGATCCAAACCCATCATTTCATGAGATGTACCGGCCAACACATGACAATATGTATGAGAATTTAATAATGCTTATTTCAGGTAACATCATGACACTGTCTTACAACATTGGTCTTACTGCGGGATCTCTTGTGGCATACTTATTGGATGCAATTTTGGGTCCATCACACCCCAACACTTGTAAGCCAGGGGGGCCATCGTTAATGAGACCAACACCAGATACAAAAATTCCACAAGTTGTAAGTACAGTTACTATGGTGACGCCTCTATTGACAAATCTATCATCTGTTGTACCCACTGAGGCAGGGTCTAGTATTGCTCCAAAGCAGCTTGTTGGACTTCTCAATACTACAGTTGCTGCCACCACAACAACAGCGCCAACAACCCCTTCAACTGCTGTTACTGCCACCGTCCTAGCTACCACTGTCCTGGGGATCGCTGTGCATACCTTCTCACCTGAACAGTTCACGCCAGCTCCCACCGCCATTATCAATGGTACTTCTAGTTCTGGACTTGTTACCTTCAACACAACTTTCACAAAGTAGGTACTGTGGTGAGTGTAGTGAAATACAGATTTACAATAGACTCTCAGATTATCTGCATAGCAAGATTGTAGCAAAATTTCTGAAAGACAGAAATTAATTCACATTGTATACTGTGAAAACAGAAGAGAATAATTTCGTTGATAATTGTAATTTACATCATGCCATTGCCATTAGCATGAAAATGCAATTGCTTATTCTTCAACATTCTAGTTTTCTTTTGAATTTTCGCCAGTAATACATCATAATCTGTTATGTGTCATACAAAATGCTTCCATGTCCACACTTCTGTGGTCTTGTTGCTAGGAGATGATATGTGGTTTCTAATGCATACGGTGATTTATGTCCATCACTGTGTCATTACTAGGCATCCATGTACAGTTTGATGCATGTCCACTGCTGTTTTATTGCCATTCAGCCATGTATGATTTAATGTCCACATCCGCATGAGAATGTACTCTCGACAGGGTTTATGGAAGGCGAATAAATGAAATGAAATGAAATGTATGAAGTGATCAACATGTGGCTAAGGAGGAGAGATTCGGTTAGTGCGTGCCTGCTTGAGCCATTCCCGGTATAGAGGGAATGACCAGTAGAAATCAGAGCCCTCCTCTTGTTGAAGAGAAGGCCTCATTTCAAAACATCTAAAGGTCTTGAAAAGATATGGTGATGGGTCCCTATGAGACCCAAAACCAGGGAATACTTTGCTGGCAAGGGCAGGCAGCAGTTTAACTGGCCAAGTGTCCAACTGACCATGTAACCAGTGGCTAAACATAGAACATGTGTGTGTTATGATAAGAAAGAACAATTCAGGGTAAATAAGCATGTTACTGTATATTTTTGTTCATGAATATGAATTGATAAGTAAGAATAATTCAGCATCTCTTCCTTACACCGTTCTAACTTATATGCGTCAAGATTGTAGTCTTTTGGGTTGTGATACCATGTAGTCTTGTGGGTTGATATTGACCTTTCTGAGGAATATACTGCCTCCATTGTCAGAGTTGAGATTTTAGATTCTGGAATTGGTTCAGTTATATAGGCAGGTTCAAGAAATATATCATGAGATGCAGAAAAGCCCCTGATCTAGACCAATGAGAAGTGAGAAGTAAACAATCCTTTTAAGTAGGACACTAGTTTATCATTTCATGTGGGAAATGGGATACAGAGGTTCCTTCTATGGGTCCAGTGTTGTGTACAAGAGGAAAGGTGGAATTATGAGAGAAAATGGAAAAAGATGGAAAAAGGAAAAAGACAGGGCTCCAGTAAGGTTTTTCACTGGAAAGAACTTTGAATCCAAGAATTGAGAAGAGAGGCCCTTTTCAGGGCTCTTGCTGATGACATGCAAGGAAGACAGCACTACCATCCCCCCCAGCCACTTGAGGGCTCGAGTAGAGGAATGTCATTTAGGAGCTTTTCCTTGGAGAAGAACTTCTTCTTCTTTTCTTGAGGTAGTGGACAAAGTTGGCACTAACTTCACCAACAAACGGCGGTCGCTCAGTCGGTATAGTTCGCTTGCAGACTACAGGCCACGGAGTTTTTATTTTATTTTATTTTAATTTTGTTTTGTTTTAGTGGATGAAGCTACACACTTTAATTAACCCTGAACATGAAGGCAGCATTTGTCTCTAAAACATCGGTAGTCACTTACAAGACCATACAGTGTCATAGCTTAGAAGAGCATAATCTTAAGGATCACATCCTTGAAAACCTCAGAACTTCTCAGTTAACAGAGTACTCTGTTACTGCTTATGGGTTGGAAAGCAAGCCAAACAAGTCTTTTGGTGCAAGCATAAATATTATGTACTCCTGCCATGAGTCACAGGCAAGAGGATATCCACAAACCAAACCAGTTGTCTCTTCCTTGAATCTGATTGACACTGAGATTATGGTGTGCAGGCAGTACTGAGCAACTTGTGTTCTTAGTTGTGTGGGGCTCTTAAGTGTAGTTCTGTTTGTCATTACTCTGATGACAGCCCACTTCTTCGGAACAGTTTGTTGGTCCTGAAAAGGGCCGTGGTTGCTGAGATGCTTGATCGGAGAGGTAGCGCGGCACGTGCCGGTAAGGAGAGAGGCTAGTTGCAGTGAGTGGACTGGCCGCAGTACGGCCATGGCTGGAGGTTGCTTGGTTGCTGTGCGGCAGCGTGAGTTGGAGGTTGCTTGATCGCAGTGCGGTGGCTGCTGGTGAAAGGCTAGTCATTGAGCGCGGTTGTAGGAGTTATGAGGCAGTGGCTACGCCAGATGCCCAGTGGGTCGGACAGTAACACGACCATCGGCGAGTCCAGGCGCGGTGCCCCAGTGAGTCGGGTGTGAGATAGCCGGAGGGCCGAGGCAGTCGTGCCTGGCGCAGCCTGCTGATGCCTCCGAAGACCGAGCGCTGGCGACGAAGCCTGCTGACTGATGTTGCTTGGTGTGGCTAGCTCGTAGACTGATGATGAACTGAATACTCGGCGTTGGAGCTGCCCCTTTTTATACACTGCTCGGTGGGCGGAGCGAAACTTGAAATTGAGGAGGAAGACTTGATTGGCTAGCGCGCGTAATGGTGTAGATGCGGGCTAGCAGTGAGTGCAGTATAAATGCGAACGTTTGAAGCAATCTGATTGGTTAGCGCGCGTGATGGTGAAAAGTGATGTGAAGAGCGAGCGTTGCAGAAATACGTGATAATGTGGGATGTTCCCACAGTTGAAACATGTGCTGAAAAGTCATCCTATGGAATATGCCATTTTAAATTTTGTGAAGAATTTCCTGATGTTAATGTTCCCACCATGTCGATGATAGAGGGATTAGTAAGGAAAATTTGTAGTGCAGGATCATTGTTGGACAAAAAGAAGAATAGGAAATGGAGTATACTGACAGATGATAGATTAAATGAAACATGAGTCTTCCTTAGAAATATGTATAATGAAATCTTTGAACAATTAGCTGCACAATGTGGCATGTAAGTGGGATATGCTCACAAAGCAGTGAGACTACTGAGATTGCAATTGCATAAGAGAATGGCTGCTCAGAGACTCAGTAATCCAGAGAGTGACACTTGTTTCTGCAGTTGGTTGTTGGGTTCCATGCATGATTGAACTAATAATCCAAAAGTGTTTTCTTGTAACGAAGAAGAATGTCTACATTTGGGCAGCTATGTCAGCACTTGGAACAACTGCTGCTGGAGGTCAGAAAATCCACAAGAATTGTGTGAACATCCTCTTAATGACATTAAGGTTCACAGCTGGTGTGCAGTTACCTCAAAGAGAATAATTGCATCATTATTTATAATGGAACTAAAGAATTGTTATATTTTTATTACGAATCTGACAGATGAAGAAGAGACTTATGTTTACTTCATGCATGACAGTGCTACAGCCCATATGGCCATGGCTAATTGGTTCATGCTAGCAGTATTGGCCATATTCCTCATACTTAAGCCTTTCAAGACTGAATTTCTTCTAAGTAATATATAAGAATTCAATTCATACCTCACATGAAATACATTATATCTCTGCTGCAAAGACCAACTGGTTAATGCTGTTTAGGGGAACAGTCATTGTTTATTTTGAGAACTATACTGAACACAGAAATACACCCTGTGGGCTGAATGCTGAGTTTTGATATGTTAAAGCAGGTAGTACTTAACAGAAGACAGAGGTCTTTGAAGCGTTAAATCCAGGTGATTCTGACCTTGGGGTCATGCTGAAAGACAAACTTTCTGTCAACGTTCTGCATGTCTCAGAAGAATGGAAAGAAAATAATCAATGAGCTGTTCCAAACATTTCCCAAGAAGATTTTCATTGAGTATTTTGAAATGTACGAATTAGATGTGAAGCCTGCCAGCAAGCACAAGGACATCATTTTCTAATATCTTTCGTGGTTTCAGGTAAACACAATCAATGTCATAAATTTTTTAGTGATGAGAAATACAGGTTGCTGTTATTGGCTACTAAGCTGGGTATGTTGGAGAAACTCCTGACCTGTTTGACACAGCATCATATAATGAAAAATGTGTACAGGAGAAAGAAGATGCAATATAAGTTGAGAGATCTGACTGATTGGCAGGTATTTCAGTTGGTATCCTGACATGTTCAAGAAAACTTCACTCCTCTGTTCCTTTTGGACTTTTTTAAATGCTGTGGAAGGTTAAAAGTATAAGATATATTTGTAATGTGTCATGTGTTTGTCCAGATGACATAGATGACATAGGTATAACTTTGTACAACAATTACAATAGAAGAAATAATGATGTAGAACATCATCGAACTAAACAAAGATCAGTAGAAAAATATATCTGTGGAAAGACTGACACTTCCATAACAGATCAAAATTATTGTTATTCATTTTTATTTTTCTAATTAAAAATGTTCATATGTAAGTAACATATATTTAATTTATTCGTACAGTAAAGATGTAAATAAGGAATTTGTGAGAAGAAAATGTAATTACAGATAAGCTGGAGGGTCTATTATAAATTGCAGAATTTTTGTGATTAAAACACAGTGAAAATATAATGTACTTTAGTGAATTAATTGTTTACCATTTAATTATATATCTTTGGTTGCTGATTGAGAGAGCATCATTTGTTAAGTAGTGATTTAGTGTTATTTATTAGTGTGCACTGCCAACAACATTTAATCGCTAATATCTTTGTTGTTTGCCGTAACAGATACATTAGTGATTAAACGTTGATGGTAATGCACTGTGTAATTAGTTATG
The DNA here is from genome assembly GCF_002891405.2 of Cryptotermes secundus. Taxonomy (NCBI): domain Eukaryota; kingdom Metazoa; phylum Arthropoda; class Insecta; order Blattodea; family Kalotermitidae; genus Cryptotermes; species Cryptotermes secundus. The sequence goes on from NW_019720608.1 coordinate 84,422, forward strand.
ATATAGAACAACATGGAAGGTATTCATTTAAATAAGGTGTACAGCAGGGGTGTAGTCCTAAAAAATAAAATTGCTGGTTCGGTTCAGCTTGAAATAAATCATGATAAGAGGCTGTTTTCATTTTTATTTCATGGCAGATTTACTATTTTAAATGCAGAACAGAATAACAAGCAGCTCATAAAACACTTAAAGCAGCAGGCATTTCCATCTCAGGGGTTGGAAATTAAACAAGATATAAGAAAAAAGTTCTGTCTTCTGGGTTATATCACTATGTAGTCCTTGAAAGTTAACTGATGTTTCTCAGGAACATGTCATCTTCATCTTCAGTGTTCAGGAGTAAGCTGAACAGGAAACTAGTGTGAAGCTTGGCTTGGATAATTCCTTGAGCTTAAAGATGGAGGCAACATGTTGCTCAGAAGCATCAGTTGACTTTCCGCAGACTAAACCGCATTATAAAACTCTTCATAACCATCACTGTGAGAACCTCAAATATAAGAATTTTATATTTCACACTGCCAGAACCATGGTCTGTTACTTAAATCACCATGGCACCATCCTTGATTTCCCTGGCTTGACTACAGCCCTGTTGTTGAAAATCAGTCCTCCCATTATTTGTGTTATCCTCATTTCTATATATTACCACCTATATGAAAAGAATGACCATCCAGAGTGAAAGAATTCTTAACCTTTATCAGACAAATTATTCCTCTAAATGAAACCTCTTGTGTAGATAGAATCACATAATGAAATCATGTTAATGAACAATATTTTCTTTTGAGTGCTATATATATGTATAATATGATGTATAGTTTTGAAAATCCTAAATAACTGTAATTTGCACATAGAATTCGGACTCACCACTTATGACCATTTGCATGATGGAGGTTATTATTGTGTCTACCTGCCAGTCAAGATGCTTTTTGATCTCTAATCATTTTTAAATGGAATTTTACTCAGTCATATGTTAATGCAATTTTAAATGTGAACAGTTTATGCATTAAAATAATTGTGCAAATTTAAATGAATTGTCTTTTCTGTGTTTCTTATGTCTTCTTTCGAATGTACATAAAAGTAAATGATGGATTGTAAAGAAGTTTCTGTATTGAATTATAAAAATTACCCCAAAACAATGTAATTTGCTGCATTATATGTGGACACTAACTTTATGCTCTGAGTACAGTTTGTTTCAAGACTAATCTTTTAGAGAATAAAATATACAACGCATTGAGTGTATCCTTATTGTCCATCAAGAAATTCTGCATTTAATTGTATATATGTGAAAAATGGTCATAATTGTTTGATTTAAGTTTACGGTATTATAACATATAAACAGAGGTCTAGCACAGAACATTATGTAAATGTGTTGAAAAAGACAGCAATTTATATCATTGGGACCCTAAACATTATTGTAATTTTCTAATATCTGGGGTCCTAATAAACATTCTCTTTCAGATGAGAACTCAGTTCATTTCTCCATTGCCTTTGATTTCTTCTCATGTATTGTTAATAGTTTTCTAGTCCATTTTATTTATTATGTAACCTTATACTGTGCCTAATATAGTAAAACGTAGTGTAGAAAGGACATTTAAATTTTTTGGTCTCAAAGCATCATCAGGGCACAGTGAATTTAGCTCTTTGAATGTCATGCCCCACCATAGAATCTTCTAGAAATGCCAAAGCTGCATGGAGGTATACGCAGTTGCACAGAAAAATCATAGTATTTGCTCAAATTACCTTTAGACATGATGAGATATAGATCATATGAAAGCCTGTTCTTTCCTCTGAACATTAGTATGTCGCCCCTTATGACCTGTGTTGATAGAAATGTTGTACAAATTGATCAATGAGCTAATCTATTTGGCTGTGGCAATTAGAATGCAAGTACCCCAAGCTGTCCTGTTTGGTTTGTGGTATGCACAGGGTTAATTGGTGCAGCAAAGGGTTGAAGTTTCATTGTTCAAGAAAAGCTGATCTGTTTCTATAAAGAGAAAGATTCTACAGAGATAGTAAGGAACTGCAAAAGTTCACATCGTTAACACAGTAGTTTGAATTTTCATAAATATTTCTGTGAACGCAGGTAAATTCTGTAAACTCTTATACTGGTAAGAACTTTTGCCCTGTTCATCTTTACTCTTAGCCAGTGAAATATATCTTGGTGGAAAGGAGTTCTGACATTGACGGCCATTCATCAAGAAAAGAGGAACTGTTGGAAATTTCATTTTGCCATGACATAGATTACAACTAGAGCTAAGTTACACTCTCATAAAATTATATTTTCTTTTAATTATGATACTCTGAGACCAAGGAAATTATAAGCGTTTTGAGACCAACCTTAATTCTTAATTTAATGTATGAACATGTTATTTGCTATATTTATTTATTTATTTATTTATTTGCTTATTTATTTAATTAATTATTTACATATATATATATATATATATATATATATTTATTTATTTATTTATATTACCTGAAAAATACATACTCTTCCATTGTGTCTGGAAATTCTTACACAATTTCTGCTATATTAACCAATCACAAAGGACCTGTACAATATGGATTCCAAATGACATTTGAAATATGATGATTTAAATAAAGATAGTGTTTATTTAACAATGAACAGACATATTCCACACTCACGGATTGAAGCACATGATATAACATAATAATCATCTGGGTTTGTTAAGGGTGATCAGATATTGAAAATGCCCAACATAAAATTGCATTTCATATATTCAGTGTTTTCAGAATTGGACATGAAGCCAATTTGGCTCAGTGATAATGCTTCTGATTTATATAAGTAGTGCCTGTTTCGAATCTCAGTGGGGATGCTGGATGTCCTGACTGTTTTCTTGATTTTCCCCAGTCCCTCCAGGCAGAAGCCGGGATGGTACCTTAAGATCCTAACTGCTTGCTTCCACTTCATTTGCAATTAATTAGGCACATTCATCCAGTCATTTGGAGATAATAACTGTCATTAAAACAACTGCAGAGAAGAAACAAACATAGTTGCATTTCTTTCCATTTCAGGTTATTGGTTGTCATTTTTTTAGTCTACTTTAATTTAAATTTGAGGGCACGCGGTAGCGTAGTTGGTTGAGGGGCTATGCTACAAGCCGGAAGGGCACAGTTTCAAGTCCCGATGAGGTCACTGGATTTTTTCAATTGACCTCATACTTCCAGCAGCACTATGGCTCCGGGATTGACTCAGCCTCTAACAGAAATGAGTACCAGGAATTAATTAAATAATTTTCCTGGCGAGTAAAGTGCGGCTGGCATGTAAGGCTGACAACCCTACCGCCATCTTTGAGCCGATTGTCTAGATAATGTGGGACCCTCATGTCTCACAACCCTATGGGCCTTCACAGCCTGGTACAGGGATAGCTTTACTTTACTCTTTTCTTTTTTTACTTTAATTTAAATTTATGTAGCAATTAGAACTGAAGCCAGAACAATAAAATTTACTCATCACTGAAGCAATATCCATGTTAGCTCATGATGTGGGGAATGTGTGGCTTGAACCTGCTGTTCACTGTTGTTAGTCTTATCTCTCAGACAAAATAAACAAGACCAAGGTCAGGGTTTGAGACAAGGTCTTCCAAGGACCCCAACAGAGTGGGATTCCTTACTTTATCCTGTCGTCTGAAGAATGGAATAGGACCATTTCTTTAAACGTTGTGGTTTGAAAGAACTGAGAGAGTGGACAGTGTCCAAAATATTACTCAGACAAACCTTATCAACCTTCAGACTTAATAAAACAGACAACTGCTCCCTCAAGACTCAACCGTTCTTCCCCACCATGATGTCACCTTGACAGTTGGAATATGATCATTGAATAACCAAATAAGAAGAAAAATATAGAACTATTTCAGTTTGAAGAGTACCATCTTCTATGGTGTGATGCCATGTCGTCTGGTAGAAGTTCATTGATATCTTTGAGCAACGTACCGCCTCCATTTTCAGGGCTGAAGAGTAAGCCAAGCAAGCAACCAGCTTTGCTTGCTGCTTGCTTTTTACTGGTTGCTTGTGTGGCTTACTCTTTGACCTTGAAGATGGAAGCAGTTTATTCTCCTGAAACGTTGAACTTCTATGAAACTACATGACATGTTATGTCACAAGATAGGTCTCCTTTACACTCAACACCCAAAGGACTTCAACATATTTTTTGTCTTCTTAATATAATTTGCTGGTAGATTGATTTTCATTCAATAAATTCTGCACAAAAATGATGTATAATTTTATTTTAAAAAAGAACCACATGGTCTTTTTTTATTTTATATTTTTTATAAACATGGGTGTATCATAATGAAGACTGGGAAATGAGAATCCATATTTTCAGGTATAATTAAATTTCCTGAAGTTATATAAATATCTGTCATGAAAGTGTCATGCTGTAGTTGTAATACAGGTACTCCTCATTATATGAGAGTCTGATAAATGCCATTTCATTTTAATACGCTAATCTAGTTATACAAATTTCACTTTAATGTGAATTACTTGTTGGCTGATCAGGACAGGCAAGGAGAATGCAGGAAGAAAGTATTTTATGAGTGTCAGAGGAGGAATGCAAGGGATGAAGGTAAAATTTGGCATAGCCATGTTCAATTTATGCAGTTCCACCCTCTATGACACGTTCTCAGAAAACAACTCTTTCATAAATTGAGGATTACATGTACTTAGATAATAACCTGAATTATGGGTCTTGCTGATCAATCAGTTTCCTGATAACATTAAATGCAGACTGGAAGTTCTTTAAGAAAGAGAACATTTTGTCCAGTTCAACACAAGGACCGAAAGTAATGTTAATACACATACGTTTAGCTGTAAGAACTATGCTTAATAATATACTTTGATATTTTCTTAAAGGGGTTTTGTGTTTACAGTGGAACCCCCATGACATGTTCCTTTTATTTAAACAAGTTTTCCCTCATTTATTATTTAAGTTCCATGACCTCACGTTAATAATCTTGGCATTAAATTTCCTCCATTTGCAATTTTTCCTCACTTTAGTGTCCAAACCCATTGCTCCCCAGAGGAACTTTAAATTGGGGTTCACTGTAAATAAAGTAGCAGAAAAATGTGCCAAACTTTTCTAAACATATTTGTTTGGAGTGGTTCATATCACATATTCATGGACCCTCTCCCAAGACTTATTACCAGTTCTGTCCATATTACTATACTTTTATGAAGAAAATTATAATATGAAGAAAGCAGTCTTCTGGGATGTGACGCCGTGTAGATGTGGTGTTAACCGACGTTTCGGAGGAACGTATCGCATCCATCTTCAGGGTTGAAGGAGAAATAAGAAACATTGAGAGCAGGTGCAAGCAGACTTGCGGATTTTGTTATTTCTCCTTCTACCCTGAAGATGGAGACAATACATTCCTCCGAAACGTCGGTTCACACCACATCTAGATGGCGCCACATCCCAGAAGACTGCTTTCTTCATAGTCACCGCCGTGAAAACCTCAAATCTTACAAATTATAATATGCTGAACTGGTGGTCACATCCGGTTGTAATTAACTGTATCATAGTCAAATGTCTGTATGATGCTGCAATCTCTGTAAGGTCAGGTGTCTTCACAGTATTAAAAACAATCTTTGTAATTTTCCTGAATGGATTTGGTAGTACTGCAGGACATGCATTCTAAGACATTTCCAAGAGATGGTAGTCAGTATGATGCCTGGGAGACAAGCACTGACAGTGTTTGGCAGATACACCTATGCTGTGACCTGTAAGGAGCACGTGATGAAGGTGTAATTAGTTGCAGCATGACTGAAAGTGCTAATTACACTCATTTGATTACTAAATTGAATTATACTATAGCTTTAATTTTAGATGCAATTTTACCTTTTTTCACATTGAATTAATGAAAATAAATGAAACAGATGAGGATGCTAGTTATAAAATTATCTGAAAATAGCTCATTAACGTTGATGGCTTTTAGACCGTATCTGCTATATGTTGCTCTTATTTTAATATAAGAATACTATACAAGTTATAATTGAAACAAGGATAGCTCAGTGAATATAGTGACTAGTCTATGGGGTACAACATCCTAGGATTTGGGTTCCAGTTCCTGGCAGGAGATAGATTATCTCTTTGCTGCATGCAGACTGGCTCTTCGGCCCACCAGGGTCTCTTTATCTAGAGGTGAAGTGGCTGGGATGCAAATCTGGCCACTCACCTCCATGTGCTTCCGAGTTTATGAATGTACAGGGGGTATACCTTCACTCTGCTATACTTCATAGTGTGTTGCTTAATTAAACACAGAATCAAGCAGGTTGGTGTATAGGTAATGCTACAATCTTGTATTTGAAAGGTGTTTGGTTCAGATCTCAGACAGGGCCTCTACTATCCAGAGTTTATCAGGTTCTCCAGGAAAATGTGGAATAATAATACCTCAAATAGGCAACATCCACTTCCTTCCACATCCTTTCCAATTCATTATTTATCAGTCATCCTTCCATTTGACACTATATGATACAGATACTGGCAGAGTTGTAAAGTAAACCATGTAAGACGTTTCATGTCATTGCACTGTTTATTACAAATAGCTCAAATTTTCATTTTTAACAGCTGCTGGGTCATACAATTCTTTTCAAGCCCATAAACAGTGGTTTGGAAGATTTCTAGTGTCCAGTAAATGTTAAATTTATGTTCTTACCAATGAAATTTAGTTCTGTTAGAAACATTATGAATGTGTCTTTATAACCTTGGTTATCTGCATACTGAGGTCTAACAGTTTGTGCTGATGGTACATTAGTACAAATGTTATGTTTTTGGACATTATCCATCACCTTGTCTTTATCTAAAAGCCGTTCTCTTTATTTTTCAAAACACAACGTTTTGGAGACCGGATTCTATCTCCATCTTCAGGTAAAACCTACTCAGTTGAGCCCAATCTCTGGAGAGAGGGACTAGCTCTATTGATTAGGCCGAACTGAGTAGGTTTTACCTGAAGATGGAGACAGATTATAGTCTCCAAAACGTTGTGTTTTGAACAATAAGCAGGACGGTTTTTAGGTAAAATTGGGACAATTGATAATGTCCAAAAACATAATATTTGAATACCGAGGGTATGAAAATTAACTGCTATATGTAGGATCCTTGACAATTGTAGTGTTACTAGATATAATATCTATTTTTAAAATTCTTCTCACATATACATGACTTTCAAATATAATTCCATTAGTCCGAGAGCATTAGAACACCAAACAGGATGGTCTAGAGGTAGTGATTTAGACTTATGATTGGGAGGTGCTTGAATCTCATCTGGGACATGAGTTATCTCACATAAGGTTCTTTGTAGCTTCCAAGATTCCCTACAAGCATATGCTGGAATAGTACCTATATTATGCCATGACCAGTTCCTTCCAAATTCATTTCAATTTATCATTCATGTATCATCATATCATCTGATGCTATATATCATAGATACTGAAAGCACTGTTAAATAACTGGGAACAGAAATGCATTACAGCTGTATGTGTGTGAAATTTAAGTTTATACAAACCAATTTTCTAATAAGTTGAAAACCGTTTCAGTGTTTCATACAGTGATGGCCGAGGTGGTTCAAGAAATGTCGAATTTTATGGAAATGCATATAGCACATCAAAATCCAAACTTTATATCTCTAGAAACCCATCAAGATGTTGAGAAACAGATTAATTTATTGCTCATAATAAGTTGTTGCAAGACAACTAAACCTCCCAAGAACAACTCTATATTCGTGTACTACTGATCTTTAAGTCCTGGATGACACACTTGGTAATGACCATCTCAGATTGATATGGATCACTCATAAAAGCTAAATGAAAGAAAATGACCTGAACTTTCATGACATTTAACAAGGAGTGGTTGTGATGTACCAGTTTGGCTTCTCACTGTGCCCACAAAGCAATCTGAGGTCACAGGTGGTTGGTGCTTCAATTTTCCTAAATGAAAACTTTTAAGATATAATACTTTAAGAGGTATGAAAATCATGTTATGACTGTTTTCAAAATAGAATACATTTCTGATTATACATGCGTGGATTATGCAGTTTGCAGCTTATCCATGCCCCATTTTAGCTACATTTGGAACCCCATGGAGCATCTATTAAGGTAGCCCAGTCCATCTGTCTGTCTACAAACATGGAGATACTCAAAAGCCATGGGATGGATATTCATGAAGGTTGATATTTGAACATTTTATGAAGGATAGTCACCACATTACTTTCATAAGTTTTCTATTTAACTCCACTGTCAGTATTGAGACTAGGGCTTTTCAATTTTCGGTTGGATCAGATGATTGTAATGAGCAAGTTACATGAAAGTATATATAGAGTTCTTTGCGTATCTCGAACTTGACTTGCTAAATATTTTCACAGTAAGAAATATGTCAAACATCAGTTATATAGAAGATGAAGTGCGTGTTCTCTATTAAATATCTTTTTTCATTTGTCTTGCAGTTTCTAGGTAATTGAACAAACATAACCTGTGCCAATATTTCTGAATTTCTGTATTGAACAATTACTATGGTCTCCTGTTCACACCAAAAACTTGGATTATCTGTGCTTTTGAAATTTATTGCATCTTTCACCGTCCATATTCACAGATAATCGGGAGTATTCTGTGCTTCTGTTCATTCTAGTAACACAGAGTTCAGTACTAAATAAAGGAACATTACTGTCAAATGCTGTAGTTTTCTTTTTATTGCCTTATAATTGTAATTCAAATTGTATGGTTATAGTGGGCATTACCAGACTGTGTTTCTTATTTGGTCTGAAAGGTTGGAAATCATGTATTACAGTGTTTACAAAATGTGGATGTGCTCATTTTTACAATCCACCGATTTAATGCTATATTAATAAAATGGTTAAAAATTTCAAAATTGCAAATCCAGAAAACAATATCTTTTAGTGTTCCTGATGATAAAAATTGTTAAGTGGATTTAGGCAACCAGATGGAAGAATAGAAATGTGACATCGAAGTTAATAATGTAGCATTTGTGATTAAGAATATATGAGTTTTCTACTAATATATTTGCATGGGTTTAACACTTACAGAAAATTCATAAATGATTAATAACACAAGGTTGTGATTAATATTAAGTGATTAATTATTAATATTAAGTAATAGATGAACTATTTCGAAATATTGATTTTTAAATTAATTAAACATCCAGTTACTTAATTTAAACATTATATTTCTACATAAAATACTGTACTTTTCAAGTCATATCATTCTTGTTCAATTTAGAGTGTTCATAAGTCAGAGTCCAGTAGTAAGTAATGTTGAAGTAGTACAGTGTTTTTATCACATGTAGCTCATTTCTTATGTATCACTGTGTAGCTATATCTCTTTAATTAATCGCTTCACAGATTTGTATCTTTGCAATACACATATGTGTATGTATGGCACCTTTATTAATTTATTAATTAATTGTGTTAAAAGTGTAATAGTGATTTTGTCACTGAGGCATGAAATCTGTAGGAATTCAAGTAGAAATAAGATGGAAGATGGAATGATGATTTCACTGCAAGATTGGTACCACTGAGTAGTCAGGGCCAGACATAAAGGGGAGTGACTGGGGTGGTCTCTCCAGGGCCACCACAAAACAGGAACAGAATCCGTGGATTCTGTGCAGATATTTGCTTTTCGTAACTCATGGAAAGTTATTTTGTATTTTTAGTTATTGTATGACACAAGTACAGTTGTATAATAGTGTACCTGGAAAATTTCACTGGAGTGATCTGGTATTGCAATTTAAGAAATCATATAATTATGTTTTAATTATCTATAAGTGATACATACCCCATTCATATTGTTACTTACGTTGAAATGTTAGTTGTGCTGAGGATGAACATGGGTGTAGTCTGAAAGAACAAAACTACCAGGCCTGTGAGTTACACAGTTCCAGGTTGAAAGAATGGGCTTCAATCGTGAAATGAAATTGTTCTTATTGTCTGCATAATGCTATCTTTACACTTTGATATTCACAATTGTACGATAAACAGCTCATGGAAATCGTACTTCGGTGGAGACTGATGTTCCTGTGTCAAACTGGGATGGAAAAACTAAGACAGCTGTTAGTTCATACATTGTCTTTGTACAGAAGACCTTGGTGAGACCCAGGTGTACAAAAAAATGTATCAGTTCTTCTTGTTGAACATGTTTTTTTAATTGTAAGAGAATTACATTCTTCACTGTTTCAAATGTTATCAACTTGAAGGGGTTGTATATTTAGTTTAGACCAGTTTTTGGAATTTATTTTTTAATTATGGTATGTGATTTCCTAAATCTGGTTTTTGTCTTCTTTCAGAATGGATCCAGTAGCATTTTGAATTATAACTATGTTAAACTAGGACATCAACTTACATGTTCAACATAGCATTTTAATGTATGTGGGTATGTGAATTTGTTGTAGTTCTTTAAAAGAATAATTTCCAGGTGATTGGTGCAGATTTTAATTTATTATGAATCTGATGTACAGAATATTCAATGAGTCCCACCTTCCTTGTAATCAGAAATTCCTCACCTACAATTTCTGAGAAATTACTGTGTGTATGTGTATGGAAGCATTACTGAGGCTCTTCAATTAGTACAAATTTTAATCTTTTAAAGTGCTGGAGTCGACTTAAAATTGATTTTCCCTTTGAATATAAACTTCTCATGAATTTGAAATGACCCTCACACAACATTGATCCAATAAGCTGGGGTATACAAAATGTGCTTGGCCAGATTTTCACATAATTCACCCTGAAGGCCCTTCAAATACCTGTCAAAGTGAGTAATGTTTAGCGCAGCAATCAAGGAGGGATGTGAAGGTGGTGAAACATGATCTGTGAAAATAAAACTTGTATCACTCCCTCTTGCCTAAGTTCAAAATTTGTTTTCCATTGATAATTTGAACAAGCTTTTTCTTAGACTATTTTTATGATGACTAATTTTCAAGTGTTGTTAAATGATTGTGTTACTGATTTTATACAGAATATTGTACCTTGATATGAATTCTTATTATTGAGATGGACCTAGTGCTTTGTTTTCAGCCAGTATGCACACCAGCAAACAACTGATATATACCGACAAACTTACAAATAGTCACTCATATGCTCACCCTTGAGGCTAAAGCTACGTATTACAATGCCAGCAAATGTACTTCCTGGGGGGAAAAGAAAGGCTCTGTATGAAATATATTAAAATAATCATAATTGTGTTTCTTCTGAATGTCTTATGTCTGATGTATTCAGTCTTCAGTGGTTAAGAACTTCTGCGATGAACTATGACCCTGTGTTAAATATCTGAAATTGAAGGATATGAGATAGTTCTTAAGAATATCTTTATACTTTAAGGAAAGTCTAGTATGTAATTTGCTCAAAGTTAACACTTTAATACTAACAACAGGACTCTACGTTCATTTTTAAATCAATTGGTCACTAGTTATGACTGATAAAATTATCAGTTGTGTAGGATTTGAGGTTCTCACAGCAGTAGTTGTGAAGGGTTCTGTCTTTTGGGATATAACATCTTGTAGTCCGTTGCTAGTCAACTGACTTTCCAGGGGAACATGTCAGCTCCATATTCAAGGTTGAAGAATAGGTCAAGCAAGAAACCAGCGTGAAGCAGGTAGCCAGTGGAACAGCATGTTTCTCTGAAACATATATTGACTTTCAATGGACTACAGGGTATTATATCCCAGAAGACAGAACTCTTTTTCTGTTTATAATGATACCACTGTTTAAAAAGAGACTTATACCACATGGTGGTGGATTTTAAATAATAATGTACGGTTGGCACTTGGAGGATTATGATAATTTATAATATTTTCTAACACTTTGAAACATGAATTTCTTTTAAATAATATATAAAAATCAATTTCCTGGTTTGCAGGAAATATACTGCATCTCCATTATAAGCTTAATTATTTTTTAGGAAAATGAACGCTCTTGATTATGAGAAACACATGTGAATACACTGTGTGGGCAAAATGCAGAGTTTTTGTGTGTTAAAGCAGGTGATTCATACCACTGTACTTGAAAGGATTGTCATGCTGATAAATAACACTCAGTGAAAGCAATCAACAAATTTCAAACCTCAGTGATGTAATGATTATATTTAGTTTCATAGTAGAGGTATTTGTGATTTTGCAGTGGCAGTGAAGGTGATAAATCAAACATGATACCTACACACACCAAAGCTATGCAAAAGAAAAAAACTGCAGTGCTGTTGTATGTACACTTATAAATGTAAATAAATAAATAAATACTGTAAACATGTAACGTAGTAGAGGTGCATTGCTCACATTTAACTTTGGATCCCCCAGTTGTTGATGTTAGAAGTATTACATTATGTCAGTGTTTTGAAAATAAATGTAAAAAGTTAAGACATTGATGATATGGAAAATACTATGTAATATGTTAATTGTAAAGAATAAAATTGCTTGAAAAATATTGTTTGCTGTTCTTTGTTTTGCAGTGTAAAGATGACATTTGAAATATTTTAACCGTATGTGGAATGTATCTCAAGAGTTGGGATAGCATAGTCGGTATAGCGACTGGCTATGGGCTGGGATAGGAGCATGGACAATGTCCATATGGGGAAGGCAATCAGGGCCATTTGGCCCCCGCCCCAGGAAGATTGAGTTGATTCGAGTTCATGTAAACTGCTGCTGCTTCTCGCTAGCGGAGTCATTCTTGGTTCCGGGTTCCCCAGGACTCATGAGCATATATTACTGTCTGACTGCTGTGGGAACCTTTGGACCATGACTCATCTCCCTTCTAAATTATATATATTAGAATTCAGTCCTTACCTCACAGGAAACACATATGTCTTCTCTACAAATACCAACCGGTTAATGCTGTTTAGGGAAACTGTTGCTGTTGTGAGATCTCCTAGGACAAAGAGAATATCGATAAAATCCTTATGAAATATTGCAGACTATTGTTATTCAGCCCCTATGCTGTCAAATTTGCATGTAAATAAATAAGAATTGAATTGGGTTATTGTTCCTTTTACTACACCACTCCACAGATTAGAGTTCTTTTTCGTAAGCTGGCAGTCACTCAGCCATTCAAAAAATTCTTCGGTCTTTATGGAACATGAATATCCATAACCCTGTTCACAGAACATCTCTTTACCTTACATTGAGCCAGATGAATCTAGTCCACATACACATTTTATTTCTTCAAGGCCCGTTTATTATTATTCTGCCTTCTACACCGACGTCTTCCGTATATTTTGTTCGAGTCAGGCTTTCCGATTAATGGTTGCCTTAAGTTATTTTTGAGGAGGTATCAGATTTCAGGAGTTCTCACTGACTGTCTGAACTTTATGGCTTTGATCTATATCCGCCGCTCTGTCATTAACAGGAACTCTAAACTACACCAACAGAGAAAATTTTCCTTAATTTCAAAGTAAACCTGGAAACATAATTAGAAATACTCATACGTGTATTTCGTTATTTAGTATTAGGAATTCATATAAGTAAAAGGAATAGCAAATGAGATAATTACTAATGGCGACATTTCAGAGCAACGAATAGTTTTAAATATGTATATAAATGAAACATATGTGTCCACATACCAAACATCCTTCTACGGAACATCGATACCTCGGAAGTATTACGTATTATGTTAAGAACTTTAAGAACATAACCAGCGACGTTGTTATACCGAATCCGTCTAAACATTTTCACTCTGAATACAAATGTTCTTATCAGTATAAAAATTGTGTTCGAGCTGAAAAAAAAAAGAAGGAAAGAAGATATTTAACCCAAGTATGGCAAGCAGAGAAGGTGGACAGAACAAACAACAAGAATTAATAAATAATTACAGTCTGAAATTCCATCTGAGAGCACTTTATCTATGTGGTTTATTGCCTCCAGAAAATATTTCATCAAGTCCATGGAAATCAAGATTATATGACGTATACACTTGTCTGACACTCATTTTGTTTATCCCTTCTATTACAGCCATGTGCATTGAATTACTCAACTATTTGGATAGCCTAGAGAAGGCTATTCCAGTCATTTACCAAGTATCAGCTTTTGTGTTAAGTGCAATACTATCAATGTATTTTGTATACAAAAGAAAAGTTATGATGAAACTGTTTTACACTTTGGAAACGAATTTCAGGCCCTACATGGAAAGGCTCAGCTCATCCACAAAACAATTAAGAACCATGGAAGGCTCACTGTATATCGGAAAAATGATCACAAATGTGTTTATGGGCGTAGGTTGGTTAACGTTGGTTACATGGGCTATAATCCCATGCGCGAAGGGATACATCGAATTTGTTCTTCAGATGAATCAAGATGACATAGAAGAGAATCGTGGGAAATATTTTGGGATAGCGATGTGGCTCCCACCAAAAGTAAACAGATCTCCCATGTATGAAATTACACAGGTTTTGCATGGATTCTCCGTATTCACTTGTGCAATGTGTGTATCGGGTATCTACATATCAATGCTAGCTCTTATGTACCACACAGCCTCGCATTTCAGCATGTTAGTCGACTTGATAGAAGAGCTTGACGTTATAATTTCGGAAAGCATCCAGTCAGGACCGCAGTGGGTCCGTCAGCGACGCGAGGGCGAGGATGTAGGGCAGACATTGCGTTGTAAAGATGCTGGTAAAGAAGGAAGTCAACGTTTGATAGTGGACAGAGATACGTTGCTATACCAACACTTGGTGCTCTGTACCAGGTACCACCAACAGCTAATCGAGTGAGTATCTGTCGTGGGATAAATCTCATTTACTGTGGGGAGGATATATTAAACAACGCTGTTAGAATCGCGACTATAATGGGGGCAGCAGGATCGGTTATGGATTGAAAAGGATTTGGGTGAAGACGATCATGTTCTAATGCAGGAGTTCTCTCGCATTTGCTCGGAGGGACTGAGGAAAAGCACAGAAAGTATCAATGTGGATAATCCCTGTCCCGGCCAAGATTCTAACTGAACATCTCAAGGATGGAAATTTAGATCCTTACCTTCGGAAAAACACATCTCCAAATTTGTAAATGTATTTCTGTGCCACAAGTAGCGCGTGAAAGCGTATAGAAGGAGTGGACCTAAACCTCTACGTATTCAGGGCCTCGATACCGGATCCAGGAGAATGGTCAGATTCGTGTTCCGGTAATTTTATTTTTGTGCTAAGATGAACGAATGGATGAATAAGAGTGGATCTTCAGAGGCCCTTGCACCGCGACCGTTAGTGGCCCATTGTCCATCCGCCTACTTTTCAACACTTCAGCAATCGTGAACTCTGAACGAAGCACAGTATCTTACTTAAAAGGGCGTCTTGTCTTGGTAGACACCTGGCTCCATGAAGTGGGAACCCAGGTGACTGATTAATAAGGCGTCCTTTCAGGTGACAGTGTTCTATAAATAATTCTGTCGCCCACAGCAAATGGTTTATGTTCCTGGTTTTCTGGCAGACAATGTTCTTGCAGGAAACCCTTTGCATGTTTGAGCCCTGTTAAGGGTTCAAAGTATTTTTAGTGATCTCTCTTTGTCTCGCGTTCTTGGCAACATGTGCTGTGATGCCGCATGCTGTTTGTGTACTGTAAAGGACAATCAGAGCCCAATCTTGCCAGTTGGTCTGCAGTATCATCACCAACAATAACCCTGTAACCCATACCGCCAGTTGACTCGCCAGTTTCCTGAGACACCGATGGCAGTCCCAGATCAGTTTCCAGTTTATCTGGCCGGCATAAAAGTTCACAGTAACCTTATCCATTACTCACGACAGACCCATTGTTGCGTCTCGGAACCAGTCTGGTCGTGATGTCATGACCCAGTATCTATAACTTTGTTGTTTATTTAACGAGGCTGTCAGTAACTCAACGAGAAGTGGTGCAGAAGAAGCGGCCGTGGCCTAACACAAGTCAGTAACCCGAAATTTGCCGAGAAGTTATGAAGAAAACTATGAAAATCCTCAGGCAGTATATTGTGTCTAGCCAAAGATTCGAACGGGACACCTCTCGGATACAAGTCAGTAGTGTTACCACTTGAGAGAATTTGACCGGTAAGTTAATCTCATGGCCAAGAATACAAAATTTTCAGCTCGTATCCAGTCACTTCGCTAACGGAATTATCCATGTCCTTAAGACAGTTCCTTACATATATTCATTTTATATTGATCTAAGGAACGGGGCTATACGCATACATTTTGGTACGCTCTTTGCTGAAATGCATACCGCCCAAGAAAGGAAAGGTATATCCAAAGAATGAATAGGAAATTATAACAAGAAATTCTCGAAAGAAATAATTGTCTACCTTCCTTTAATACGACACGGAGGACATAGAAAACGAAAAAATAGGGGAATACATAGACATAGGGAACAAAGTGATTTCTTAAGCCTCCTAACAAAAGTTAAGTGGAGTACACAATGAAACATGCAACAAGGTGTATCATAAGCCTAATTTTATTTTTCCTAAATAAGGAAAGTAGGCTACACAGACATGTTGAGATGCTTCTCATGAAATCTAATTATCAATAAAGCGGAATTCTTGTATGTAAGAACCCAATATTTTGTTCTCTAGATACGATTATTCTCAGTTCTTCCTTCCCTCGGAATTTCTACTTCATCTGAGTTGCCTAACAACTGAGCCTTTCCATCTGTCTGTCTTCCCAGAGCTCCACTTTCTCAGTTTCTTGCAATGTTCTGTTTTCCTTCTGTATGATATTTCTCCTAACCTGTTGTTCCCGACTTGATCTCGGTATTTTCCTTTTAGTTTCCTGTTCATTGTTCATTTATTTCAAGTTCAAACCATGCTTTGAGACTCTCTTGTAATGTCATCTTGCAACATGCCCATATCTTCTGAATACATGAGCCATGGTTTTAACTTCCGATGCATTTATTTTCAACTTTCGAGACAGGGTTGTCGATAGAATTCTGGGTTTTTGGACTTTGTCTATTGTCCGGTATTTTAAAGAAAACAAAAGAACACAGCGCTTCGGGAACTGGATGTGTTTCCGTCCTCAGGAGAAGTGGTGGGAGACATATATTCTATTGTTTGCATTAGAAAGAGCTAACCTAAGTCACTGTTCTTTAGAATACAGGGCGATGGACAAAAGCCAGTAATCCATGCTGTAATTCTTATTGAAAGAAGTACAATGCTAGATCAAATATACACATTTATTTATACATACTTGAACTCCATCTTTACAGCTTCTGTTACCAGATGAATAGGTTCCTGAGTCCAGTACTATTGATAATCTTCTTCTTCAGTGAAGCTCTGATGTGCCTGTCGACATTTCGATTGGCTCATGTAAGTGATAATTATAATGTTAAATATTTGAACTTTTATATTAATTATTTCAAGCAATTATTTTTAATTTTGCTTCAGATACCTTGCGGGAGGTGTCATTATGCATCAACTTGCATTGACAATTCGCTGTTAAATACGCAACGTCTGGAATTCTTGAAGTTAGTCTGTCCCGCATTCAGCTTCTACTTCACGCCTTTTAAATAATTTTCAGAAATGGTTCTATAACTTACGAACTGCAACACGTGACTCTTAATTTTGTCCTCTTCCTCCTCCTTTCTTTGCCCGTTATTACCCCTTTAAGAGTTTCTTGTGTCAAGTTTATATCTTCCCCAAACACGCCTCACTGCCCATTCATTCCGATGTATCTCCAGTCTGAGTTTTGGTCTGCACCTAATCTGGAGCCCCACTGGACTCCATTCTAATGGCTGGAGTGGCTAAAGTGAATTTCCGTTCGAGGAACTTATCCGAATTATACGAGTATTAACATTTCTTCTTCATGTAGTCGAGCATTTATTGTTTTTCATATATAAACCCTTCCGCAATTATCTCATTCCAAACATTACCCCCAAGTCTTCTCTTTACACACTTCTAGAAGCCCACTACTCTTGTGTATAATTGCACACATAGTCCATGACTCTGTATCACAAGTTCTTACAGGATAGGTTTACCGTTTTGAAATTATACATACATTTCAATACCTAAAAATGGAAATTAGATCGTTTTTCCCTGTGTTGTTGCATACATCTTCGAAGCTGGTTGAGGCACAATGCTACAATTCGGAAGGTCGCGGGTTCCATTCCCGTTGAAGTCATTGAATTTTTCAACTGATTTAATCCTTCCAGCTGCAATGTGGCCCTGGGCTTGACTCAGCCTCTAAGAGAAATCAGTACCAGGAATCTTCCTGGGAGTAAAGGCGGCCAGAGCGTAAGGCTGACAACCTCACCGCCATTTATAATTCGATTGTCTAGAAAATATGGGGGCCTCGTTGTCTCACGACCCTATGGGCTTCCACCACCTGTTACAGGGATAGCTTAATCTTTCAATCTTTTTAGATAAAGTTGACCCTGTGCTTAATAAAATTATTCGCCACGCCCTGAAGACGTGTTGAGAAGTGGAGGTGCGGCTTCACAATTCTTATCTTAGGCACTAGACGGAGGTCAGCGGCCAGCCTCACACCGCGGCCGCTTAATTCCACTACTCACTGGATGTGAGGTTGGTGGGACCCTGAACCGGCCTGGATGCAGTGGAGTAGGGAATGATTTCTTACCCTTGCCGGGAATTGAACCCCGGCCGTCCAACCAGTAGCCTGTAGCTATACAGACTTAGCTATCCCAGCTCTTAGGTTTATTGGAGACAGACATTAAAATTTAAAATTGAAATATACTTCAAATTTGTAAATCTTCTACTTGCTTCTTTTATATGTACAAAATCATAATGTTGCTGCGTGAGTTTGTGGTAACACAACGCACCGCTAGATAGCTCCACTGCATGGCTTCAAGCAGTACGTACTAATTCTCCCAATAGCACCTCTCATCAGCTGTCGTCATATTAATGAGATGTGTTTATATAGAAGTTCTTCTGCAACCAGAAGTTATGAGTGCATTGTACGTACGTGGTGACCTTACTGTAACATAAGATCGTGCTACGTACAACTGATATCTGTTCACTTTGTCATATAGGCCGATGTAATAGTTGTCTAAATTATCTTCGAGTGTACTTCACACTTTACGCAGGTGACCCGTTGTGGTGAATTTGGTTCCAAATGTATGTTGAAAGTAAAACCGAGTGGGTCTTGATGACATAACTGTTTACATCATTATGTAACAATGACACGGCCTCCAAGATATTTTAGACGGTATAGATAGGTCAGAAACAGAAAATTACATAATGAGGAGCTTCATAACTTTTACTCTTCGCCAAGTATAATTGGAATGAACAGGTCAAGGAGGCTGAGATGGGCAGGGAATGTAGCACGGATATAGAGAAGAGGAATACGTATAGGATACTGGTGGGAAAGCCAGAAGGATAGGGACCACTAGGAAGAGCAAGAGTAGGTGAGTGGATAATATTAAGATAGATCTTAGAGAGCTAGGATTGGGTGGCATGGGCTGGATTAATCTGGCTCATGATAGGTACTAGTGGAGGGCTCTTGTGAACACGGTAATGAACCTTCGGGTTCCATAAAATATCGGGAAATTCTTGAGTAACTGAGCGACGGGCTGCTTCTCAAGAAGGCCTCAGCTACATGGAGTTAGTTAGGTAAATCAGAAATAGACGCCTCCCGTTAAACTCCTGCCTGTCTTGATTTCTTGTACCTTCTTCCTGATGGCGTGTTCTGAAGCCAAGTTACATCAGTTAAATCTCCGTTGCAGGGTTCTGCTGATGCCGAGAGCGTCAAGTTCTTCATGAGCGGTTCCTCTTTCTCCCTTTGGCTGCTAACGTTCTGTTGGGCCGGCGAATACCTGACTGAGAAGGTAACGAAATCCATGAGCATATAGACCGAGCCACTGTAGTGAGATTGTTAAATCCGGCCAGCGACTTTTGCTGGTACAGTGGTATGCATACAGACTCTTTCATCTGATTGCGACCGTTGACACTAATCTCTCCACACAATGAAGATTTAATGATGCTAAGTGAGATTATGGTAACACAGTGTGCGGCCAGATTACCGCAAGTGCTGGTTATAGACAGTGGTAATTCTGTCGGTATGTGTATCTGCGAAAAATTGTCGTACTGACTTTTGTGGTTTATTTTTTGGCGCTGTAGGTTTATGTAGCTTATAATTGTGGGGTAGCTGAGGAGTGAGGATTTTGAATGATTTCAAAGGAAGCGTTCGTTGCCTACTCAAGTACTATCTCAGCATATGCCTTGAGGGACTGCGGAAAATCACGAAATCCCTCTGTCAATAATCGTTGTTCCGGCCGATATCGGAACCGATTAACTCCCAAGCGTTACCGTTGCTACCGTATTCATAAGAGCTTCTCTCAACACGCACTTGCATAGGTGTGGAGACTGGGTCAACACAGCATAATGTAGAATTAAATGATTTTATGTACCATTTGTTTGGCTACATGCTTCGACTTCAGAGCAGGGATAACTTAGTCGGGAGGTACTCGGTTCGTAACTCGGTTTGGCAACAGGTATCGTCTTTCCAAGTAATCCAGGCAAATAAGGGAAAGATGTCTCGATCTGGAGATGGCCGCTTCCTTTCAAATACTTTCTAATTCATCTGCCATCCTACCACTCGATTCCATATAGTCTAGCTAAGCAGTTTCTGATCCTTCCGCTTTCCGGGGCACTTGGACATCATGATATTCTGTGTGGAACACCATGATAATTTGATATTTTTGTGTCATCCTTAGAAATAGGAACAATGATTATAGCGGAATATATATCATACCATTGTCTGCACATCTCAAATAACAGTGATAATAATTATTTTCAGTGCTATTTTAATTTATGTATGTGCTAACTTAACAGCCCGAAGGTCAATTACGAAGTGAACATGGGTTATAGAAAAGGAACAAAATACAAGAATAATACAAATTATATTATACTAATAATTATTATATTAAAATAAATCATATTTATCAATAGGATGTAAGAACATAAAAGATATATATATAAATATATGTACGTTTGGAACTAAGCCAATTAGTATTTTAATGACTGGGAGAATCACGGATAATATAAAATAATATTCCATTCAATTCTTATTTATTTACTTACAAATTTAACACGTCCGAACACCACGAGCGTGACGACAACGATGATGATGATGATAATAATAATAACAACAATGACAATTATTATTGGATTATAACTACCAAAGAAAACTGAAAAATACAAAATAAAATTTACATATAAAGCATGAGAAATGCATACAATTAAAAAAAGTTATCCGTCACTTTTATTGATTTCTGGGAAACTGGGAAAAGAATGCATACGGAACACCAGAGTCCTCTCCCTCCGCGGAGTACAATTTGGGAACTACGTGTCTAGATGCTGACAGCACTGTTGAATCACCCTATACACACACGCTCAGGAACACGATATCTACTGTGACGTTAGACACAAAATCATCTGTTCTTACAGAGCCTGGCAGTTGAAAGGGCGGTGTACGCCTGTCCCTGGTATCAGCATTTGCAGGCAATGCGTGACATCCAGTTCGTCATCATGCGGGCACAGAACCCGGTCCGTCTAACTGCAGGGAAATTCTACGTTGTGTCGCTGGAAACATACTTACAGGTACAATGACTGTTTGGAGGAGCTGTTAGGAAGTCAACACAAATTTGTATCACCAAATTGAGTGAAGGGCAACATAGATGTTAATCTTCAGGAATTATCCATCATCCATCAGTAATCTGTCAGACGACAGGTCCACAGTCTCTTCCAAAACAGTTCCTTCACTTAATACGATCTTCGGTTTTTGGAAAGAGACTATCCAGGAAACGTGATAATGTGGTAGTTTTTCCATTTGCTTTCCACATCGCAGTACAACAGCCGTTCAAACCATTCTGGTCACGCCTGTTGCAATACGAACTTGAACCATCTCGAGCATCATTTGCTCTATGCTTCAAGTCGCTGCTGATGACGCTGCTTCCGGCATCAGTTTTTGGTGTCTCTCTTCGTCTGATGCCTACCCTTTGGCCTGTCCAGCAAGGGAGGCCCTGCCAGTAGCTACGCTACCGCTGGTATAGCTCTCAGGGTCCTTGGCATACTCGAACCCCCTCACCACGATAAGGTGGAGACATCAACGAGGGGGTCAGGAATTATATTGGTGATCAAATGAGGGAAAGAAGATGGGCAGGATTTATAGCTCGTATGGAGACATGTCCATGCAAAGTTTTGTCATAAAAACTGTGGGCGCATTGTGGGTTACTCTTACAACGATTTCAGTACATAGGCCTATACAGAGTGTAACTGAAAGGTGCTGAAATATTTTGGGCACGAGTTCCACATAAGAAACAAGAACAAATATCTATAACAAAATGTATCTGGAAATATTTAATTTGTGAGTTATAGCTGAAAGAAAACATGACGATGCTCCGCCAGATTTTAGCCGTGCTGTGGGAGATGTTCTCAGTAACACCTATCATGACGGACGGATAGGTAGAGGAGAACCAACTGCATTGCCTTCACGCTCCACGCCATATTTGAATCCTCTGGATTATTACCTGTGGGGACACTTAGCGATCCTTGCGTATGCAGCTCCTGTTGACAACGAAGAGACACATCGCATTGCTTCGCCTGCCAAAAAAAAAAAAAAAAGGTTTAAGGTGACACCATCCTCCAGGAAAGTGATGCTCACAGTCTTCTGGTATCACGAAGGCATACTGCTAGAACAATTCCTCAGTCACTGTCCACACATAAAAGTTACTCGCCCAGTCCCAACGTTGTTATTTTTAATATTCCTAAAGAAAAATCTTAAGCGGCTTAGCTTACATAGTCCCTTCTCCCACGTTCAGCGGCGCTAGTGCTGCTCTTAGGTCACAAGATCGCACGATGTTCATATTAGTACTGCAGATTTTTTTTATTTATAGTTACTGACAATCTGAAATACATTTATTTAAGCCAATGTGCTGACTAGTGTGCAGATTTTCGGCTTAATTAAAGCACACCTTGCATGACGTCAGTGGGCGACCTCATAGCCATAGGTCCTGCGGTGATTTGCGTTTTAGACGTCTGTTAATCGGTGGCAGTAACAGGGGAAGAATAAGTGGGTTGTCGTGTTCTTTAAGTTTGTTGACGTAGGCAGAGCTGTGTTGGCGGATAACTTCCGTGACGTGCTGTATTTTGAGATCAGCATGTAGAGTGCGGTTTGAGATGTACCAGGGTGCAGCAGTTATGGTTCTTAGGATTTTTGATTGTGAGCGTTGGATGATGTCGACTGTAGATGGTACTACGGATAATATAAAGTTCAAAAGAAACAAGATGGCGAAACAACCAGTGGCATGATGTCCATACCAATCGCGTGTACTATTGGCCTGGAACAAGACATGACACTTAATCCATGATATTAAATATTAATATTGAGGCAACAACAATAACAACAAAAACAACATATTTGTGAATTGTTTTGAGATAGCATGGTTATCCGTATCATATAACGTCGATTGATTGGTTGAATATTTAACTTGAAAGGATTTGGAAAATAATTTCTTAATTAATTCGCTTAGTGGTGGGTTGAGTCCATCTGGGTCCACTCGGCACTGATTGTCCTATTGTACCTGCCCCGGGTGATTATGGTGATGGAGCATTTGATGGAATGAAGATTGGTAGGGGAAGCCGAAGTACTCGGAGAAAACCCTCCCCAGAGCCACTTTGTCCACCACAAATGCCATTTGACAAGACCCGGGATCGAACCCGAGCCGCCCTGGTGGGAAGCCAGCGACTAACAGCTTGAGCTATGGCGCGGCCTATGGAAAGAGGTTTAGTGTTCTACTCAAGGAACTCTCCCGATAGTTGTCTGGGGGACTTTAGGAAACCACAGAATATAAACGTGCATATGCAGAAGGCGATTCTACAGTTACCTCTATGACAAGCTCAGTAACAATATTTTAATTAAATTCCTAATTTGCGTATATACTTACTCAACAGAGGCACTATACTACAAGCCAGAAGGTCGCGGATTCAAGTCCCGATAAGGTCATTGGATTTTTTTCAATTGACCTAATCTTTCCAGCCGCACTATGGCTTCTGGAGTCGACTCAGCCTCTAACAGAAATGAGTACCAGGAATATTCTTGGGGGTAAAGGGCGGCCGGCGCGTAGGGCTGACAAACTTGCCACCATCTATGAGCCGATTGTCTAGAAAATGTTGGAACCTCAACATCTCACAACCCTACGGGTCTCCACGGTCTGTTATAGGGATACCTTTACTTTTTTTACTTACTCAACAACACCAAGGCCAATTATAAAATAAACACCAGCAAAAGGACAAAAGATAAATATTGGTAGTTACTATAGGATTCTGACGATGGTGTATAACACACTGATATATTGGGTTTCTGGACTTTATCCATCGTCCTGGTTTTTAAGATAACAAATAAAAACACGACGTTTCGGAAACTGGATCTGTTTCCGTCCTCAGGTGAAGGAAAAGGGAAACACCTATTCTGTTGGGTCCGTTAGAAAGAGCTAGCCT
>NW_019720608.1:108983-114017 GCF_002891405.2 Cryptotermes secundus
TGCTTCTGGGCCCTATAGAAGAGATAAAGTGTAAGAGTGGGGCAGGAAAGGTCCCTCGGCATTAGAAGTCTCCTGTCTAATGGGTACGGGGGGTCACTTTCATCTGGAACAAAGTGGCTTCGGCATAAATCAGTTTCAATTTCCTGGCTATATTATACATTTTTAAATGGTATTAATGGGTCCCTTGTCACCACAGCATGGCGCGTTCTCAGGTTGCTGATGGAGAAGACGGCCACCAGATATGGAGTGGTAGCTGGGAATATATTGAGTAAGCAATCGTTGAGAGTCGACTATGGGTGGTCCTCCATGTTGGTTGTTAGGCGTGGGACTAGTTAGTTAGTTATTGGAGAGGGTGGGTTTCCCCATGCACTGAGACCTGTATTGGTCCATTGTGCTTCCCTCTATGATTTCTACCAGTCTCTATATCCTACCGGTAACTGGTGCTTACCATCAGTCCCGCCCAGCCAGCGAGACCGGCTCTACTAGTTGAGAGGTATCTATAATGCTTCCCCCATCTACCAGAGGTATTAGAGACTGCTGTTGGGCGGGAAACGTCCGTTAATTTGGCTCAGTGACCTCCTTTGGAGATATGAGCTTCTTTTACGTGCCGTAAAGCTACGACACGGGATCCACGGCTCAAAGTCCCTCCCGGAGGACTTGTTCCCTGAATTTTTCAGCCCTTAAAAATTCGACGACCTCCGCCGAGTATTTGCACCCGCGTACTACGAGTCATGAAGTGGGAACGTTACCTCTAGACTACGGAGGCCGCTTTAGGCGTGGGACTAACTACTCCTAACATTAAAAAATAAGCTTGTTATGAAATGCCGCAAAGGACCCCGGAATTGGGATAATGCAAAAAGGATATTGGTTGGAAAATCAGACCACTATGAAGACCAAGACATAGGTCTTCCTAGTGGTGACATAGGTCATCATTAGTCAACTCAATTCTGGTGTAAACACACCATGCGTTTGTATGCACTACACGTTTCTGCCTATTATGGCTATTATCAGGTACACAGGTACCCCCCACACTGGGTGTGCATTGTACAGGTATGTTGTTTATGTAATGCTTCTGTGTTATTAAATGTATTAAATATTAAAATTAAAATCTTTAAAAATATTAAGGCATTCTAATTTGAGTTAAAATTGAGTTATGTGTGATAATGTATACCTATTTCTCCTTTTGCATTAGGTTACTGCTTCCTTTTTTGTTTTGTGTTGCCAGATGTTCAGGTGCTCTTCACCAGAGTGCATTCTTGTTTTACGCTGGCTCCTTCTTATAGCCTGAAATATGAATGTGTTATTATTTCTGAGCTGAGCGGTAGTAAGCGTTACCCAAATTCAATCAGTTCTTAATTTCCTCAAGAATCAAATATTAACGCTTCATCATACCGCACATAAACTGCACAATGAGGAGCTGCATAACTTGTGTTCTTCTCCAAATACAATTCCGATGATCAAGTAAAGGAGGATGAGATGGACAGGGCATGTAGCAAGAATGGGGGGGAAGAGGAATGCGTAAAGGATAGTGATGGGAAAGCCAGAAGGAAAGAGGCCACTGAGAAGACTAAGGCGTCGGTGGATGAACAATATTAAAATGGATCTTAGAGAGATATGATGGGATGGTATATATTGGATTTATCTGCCTCCGGATAGGGACTGGTGGAGGGCTCTTGTGAACACGGTAATGAACCTTCGGGTTCCATATAATGCTGGGAAGTTCTTGAGTAGCTGTACAATTGGAGGCTTCTTAAAAACGGCTCAGTTGCATGTGTGATCATGCTGTACGTTATCATAATACTTTACAAAAAGTATACAAGTGCAGTGAAACTTCACTAATTCGGACTTAAGTAATTCAGATACTATTTTCTTCTTCTCTTGGTTATTACGACCTTGATGATCACCAGGGCCCGGATTTTGATTACCTGAAAATATTTAAAAAATGAACTATAAAATGACCGAAAAAATCCAGAAAAATGACCTAAAGGAGAAAGAGAAAGAACACTTTGCTTCCATATTATAAACATTTCAGAAAACATATGAAGAAAGATTCCCTAAAATGGCCAAAAATGACAAGAAATAGCCTTAAAAGTCCAAAAATTTACCATAAAATTACCCCCCAAATGAAAAATAATCTTAAACCTAAAAATGTCAAAAAATGACAAAAATATACCTATAAAATTTACATTTCTCTAACCAGCAGCTCATATCCGATATTTATATATTTAAGAGCATCGCATAGGATACAAGAAAAAAAAAGATGACATGTCATCAAAATCCGGGCCCTGATGATCACACTGTTGCTATCAGCGATCGCAAACGGTCACCTGTAGCGCTAGCATATATGGCGGTATATACATGTAGGCCTCACGTCAATATCAAGGCTATTTAAAAAGAATTTAAAGTCAAAGTATTCTAGATCTAGAAGATCGATCGCGAGAGAGCTCCGTCATCACTTTTGTGGACGCTAACCCGCAGTACAACACATATTGCCTGATGCTGAGGTAAATAATGTAAGATGTAGCAACAGAAACGCAAACCAAAATACGTAAATTCGCTTTTTAAAGACGGTCTCAATAATACTAAATAGGTAAGCTTACGTTTTTAAGACTGATGTCAGAGCTTAAAATTTAACATTATATGACACGTATTTTATAATATGCAATCTAAGTTTCAAAATAAAGTTGTACTGCTTAAAAAGACACGCGAAGTCCATTTTGTAACTTCCCTGAACATATTTTCAGTAGCACTTCTATAATTTACACTTTGGCCAATTTGGACAAGGATTCACTCCCAATTAGTCGGAATTGGTCAAGTCTCACTGCATCTATATATACACTATGTTAATGGCTCTTTCAGCCCATTAAGGGCCCAGGCCTCTTATTCAGTTCCGCAATCATTTTCACAGACGGTAGGACTCCTTGGACGAGTGATCAGCCTGCCGCAAGGCCACTACCTAAACAGAGGACAATACAAACACAGAATAAACGCATACACAAACCAAACATCCATGCCCTGGTTGGGATTCGAACCCACGATCCCAGCGTACGAGAGAGCGAAGATATGCTCAAAAATGTGAGTCAAACCCATCCACCACTAAATAAATGCATTTTATTTTTGCAAAACAAATGTGTGGTTTTCTGGGTTGTGACAGTGCAATTTTTAAATGGATATCAACTTTGAACCTGAAGATGGAGTCCATATGCGCCTCCTAAAGTTTGGTATGCACCTACAAGATTGTACTCTATTACAGCCTGGAAGGTCACGAGTATCATACTGTATATTTAGACTTTGCTGGTAAAACCAAGAGGGTCCCAGAAAACATGTTTTTACAAAATGGAATGATAAATTTTGCATATATTGACAGGTTAAATCTGCGTAGTTATATCTTCTAGGGCAGTGGTTCTCAACCTTTTTTTTGCTCGTGGCCCACTTCTGACTTTCATTCAGTTCTGTGGCCCCCCACCTCATATTGTTTAATTATAATAAATGTAATATTGATTATTGATTTTATGACTGCCCTATTTCTAAAATTTTTGAAGATGTGGAAAATTTTAGAAGTCAATATTCATAAAAATTACTTTGAAAGCCATTCTACTTCAAATAAAAAACTGCTGTAATCAATTCACAATATTTTTTCTTGTAGAGGGAGGGCATTCAAATTCTATTGAAAGCTAATAATTTATTTGTAATGAAAGTTCAAGTTATTATGAAATGTAATGCTTATTTGTTGAAAAATAGTAGTGGGAGTTTGTAACTTACTTACAAAGTAGGGAACTGCCACAATAATAGAACTTGCGCAGCAAAATTTCTTCTTCCAAACACTTCGAATACTGAACTGAAGAACACCTGAAATTTACTGAAAAGGTGGCGGTAAAACTCATGAGAGGAGGGGGAGATATTTAGGAAAATAAAGGATAATTCGTTAGGGCTCTACCCGCTCTGAGAAGGCTGAGAAGCCCTGTTTACCGGTACTTGGAATTCCCAGATCTAAGGTTGTGGTTCAAGTACATGTGGGGTTTTCGTCTTGTCGTTATTTCTATGACAACCCACTTCTTCGGAACAGTTTGTAGGTCCTGAAAAGGACTGTGGTTGCTGAGATACTTGGCCAGTGAAGTAGCGCGGCGCGCGCTGGTAGGAAGGGATGTTGGTTGCGGTGTGTGGACTGCCCGCAGTGCGGCCGTTGCCGCCGTTGGTTGTTCGCAGCGCGGCAGCTGCTGGCGAAAGTCTGATCGTCGAGCGCGGTCGCTGGAGTGGGGAGGCGGTAGCTACGCCAGTTGCCCAGTGTGTCGGACATGACCGACATTACTACCGGCGAGACAGAGGCGGCTGAGTTTCCCACTGAGTCGGGGGTGTGACCGTCGGACATCCGAGGAAGTTGTGCTTGGCGCAGCGAAGTGCCGATGCCTCCAAAGACCGAGCGCTGGCGACGAAGTGTGCTGATTGCTTGTAGACTGCTTGAAGACTGCTGATGTACTGATTACTTGCAAGGTCAAGGTCAAGGTCTTGTTACAACTGACGGTCAGTCAGTCTGTCTTGGTGTTGAGCCCCAGATGGGGCTCATGACCAGATATTTCTTTTCACTGAAAGTTACGGTCTTGTCTGTGTGGGGCGCCCTCTCTGACAAGAGGTCGGGTCTGTCATTTGTCAGTCAGTCTGTTTTAATATGTCCACTGTCTGTATTTACATAGATTTACAATACACACTTATTTCTTAGTTTTATGTACAATATATACAAGGACTCTGTCAATCCAGGCTCGGTACAGCAGATTACGCCCTATTTCCAGTATTATTCGCTACCACGGCAGTCTAGTCACTTGAACGGTCGTATGCCTGACCGCCCCCAAGTTTAAGCCTCTTATACTTTCTGTGGCGGGCTTCGCCTTGTCCGATTTGCGAACATTCTCATTCTCATGATTTTGTATGACTTCTGCTTGTTGCCTGCATAATTTTGTTATAAAGTCATATGCGTACGGGATGCCATGTGTAAATCGCGGACCGGTGTGCACCTCGGAAAATTGCTAATGGTGCGGA
>NW_019720608.1:114790-115175 GCF_002891405.2 Cryptotermes secundus
ATTCAGAAGCGAGACTTTGAAACCGCTCCCAATCTGAAAATATTTCAATGGGTTCCGAAAGGTTCCTAATTTTAACGTGATGCAGTATGTGAAATACTATTGGTAGGTGATCTGAATCCAAAATATCGGAGACGATGACCTCTGACACTCTGATATTTTTGTGAACCACAATGTCTAACACGTCACCATTTCCCGCAGGGGAATAATGAGTGGAGCACTGTGGTGCTGAGATTTCGTAATCACCCATATGAAATACATCCATAAGTTTCAAACCTGAGGGGTTTGAAACTCTGTTATTCCAACATGGGTTCTTAGCATTCAAATCACCTGCCAAAATAGACTTTCGTCTGAAGCTTAAGGGCTCAGTGATGTCAGCATCACTCCA
>NW_019720608.1:115221-119553 GCF_002891405.2 Cryptotermes secundus
AATTGGTATGCAGACCCCTGTCGCTTCTACTGAAACAAGGGGTGGTAGGTCTACATGGTTATGGGGAATGCATTTTCTTACTGCAACGGCAGTTCCGCCTTTTCTTCCCGAGCGGCAGTCGATTCTATAAAAGTGGTAATTTAAAATAGAGAACCTGTCATGAGGTTTCAGATGTGTCTCTGAAAACAGGGCCACATCTACGTGTAGGTCTTGCAGCTGTTTACTGAGCTCATAGCGCTGCCTCCCAATGCCGTTCGCATTAAATGCTATGACTTTGAGGGGCCTATGAACTCTAGTGGCCATTCTGTTTCAGAAGGTTTAGAACAATTTTGGGAATGACCATTATTTTGTCCTCCTCGGACACTGCACCACTGACCTCTGTCATAATCTGCTGTACTACAGTCACTACTCTCAACATATTGTCGGGAGACTGATCGTTTACATTAGTAGCCTGAACTGACTGACCTGTTTCTTTCTGCAGTGCAGGGGCGGTACAATCTGCTTCCTTGTTGTGGCTGGAGCCACCGGAACATGGCTTTCTTGAGGGCGCCGATGCTGCTCTGCTGTACTGCCTCGAAGTGCCGCCGCGAAGGAGACACCTGGAGTGACGATGACTGAAGAGAAAAACCTCCCCGTAGTTTTGGACGTTCTCTGAACCTTCCTTTTCTGTTGCTCTTCTTTGGCATGTTTGCAATCCCGATAATTGGCTGGATGTGGCTTTTCTCCTTCCGCCAATCGGCAGTTGCAGCATATTGGGGTGGAGGCAGAGTTCTCCTTTTCTGGGCACTCCTTGTGTAACTGGCCACCTCCGTACCACAAACAACGTGGGGGCTGTTTGCAGTTTGCTCAAACGTGGCCGAACTGCTGGCAGTTGTAGCATTGTGTGAGCCCGCTTTGTGCTTTGTACGCCTCTACCTTGATGGGAATGTGGCAGAGGTTGGTCAGTCGGAAGAGTTCTTGAGACTTCTCCGTTCTAGGAAATGTAACAAAGAACAAGGGAAAGTAGATGGTATTTGTTCCTTCTGGAGGAGTCCGACGACTGGTCATTTGTTTGATGCTAATGACGTCAAACCCCAGACTCATCAGACCGCCAGAGATATCTTCAGCTGGAGTATTTTGGGGGAGGTGACGGACGACAGCTTTGATGTTTTTTTTCTTCTGATTTTGGAAAGTAGGAAAAGTAAGCCAAATTGCTGTCTTCAAGAAATTTCTTCATGGCTGAAAAGTCCGCCATTTCTTTTGTGACAATTCTGGTCCCACTTCTTGTGTTGCGGAACTCAAAACTGCCATTAACAATGCCTTTGATATTCCTCTGCAACTGTATCAGGTTAGTTGCAGAGGTTAGGACAATGGGAGGAGGCCTACTTGACCTGCTGCAAGATGGTTGCTCTTCTTTGTCGGATGTCTCCTCTGCGACGTCCATTTCTGTTGTCCCGAGGGGCGCAAAAAAGATTTTTGTTGGCACTTCAACCCGGGATGTTGTCCTGGGGTCCCTTGGGCTAGGTGACGGCTTTGGCTTTTTAGTCTGCTCCTCTGAGGGGTTTCGTTTACGTCTTCTTTGTTCTCGAAATTCCTCAGCTGATTCTTCTTTCTGCTCCAGCAGGAGCGACACTCGCAACTCCCTGTGGATGGAAGCGTACAGGCACAGCATGGCTGCAAAGAGAGCCTTGCCGTCGAGATGCTTACATAGCACTGTTCTTTCAGCCTCGGATTTTGTTATGATTTTGCTCCATACTCCGCCGTTTCCATTTATGGAGGGCGATGTCTGGATGAGCTGCCCTATTGTTTGCAAGCCTTTGCCTATCAGTTCGATTTCCTCCTGGCATTCAGGGCTATTAGTTTTTAAATTTTCGTGGTTTCTCTCAAAGGAAGCCACGATTGATGTCCACCGCGTTTCGCACAAGGTCGGTTCCGTCATTTCGCCTGCTTGATAGTTCGTTGCAGACGGGACGGCCCCACCTCCGATGTACTAGACACACCACTCACTGTGTAGTTCTTGCGCACTATTCTAACTATTACAGATAGTAAGCTGCAGATGAACACACTCCAACTCTATGATATCTCGAGACAGTTCGAAGAAACTCCTTCGGTAAGCGAGTGATCACAACTCCTCTCCAGCAGCAATGAACCACGTAATCGCTCGACACCAATACCGTCTCCTCAATCCAATCAAACAGACAATCCCGAAGCGAAAACTCCTGATCGATCTCCTCGCCTCCCCCACGCTCTTGACGAACACAACGGTAACCGAACCACTCCCTTTTCGACTGACTCCGCTGATTATTTGCGAGCTTGCGCTCCGCCTTTTATGCAATGCTCGGTGGGCGGAGCGAAACTAGAATTTGAGGAGCAACAATTTGCAGAGCGCTAATTGGTTAGTAAAAATGAGGAGCAGAAATTTGCAGTACGTGCTGGTATAAATATGAATGAGACGTCCGGCAAAGCGATAGATGGTCCGAAGAAAAATTTTTGAGGTATAGGAGAGAGTTAGTCATTTTTGGATTAGAAAAAAATGATCAGAATCAGTCTTGGAACGTCGGATTGACCATTCAGTAAGGAGTAAGGTCGATGAGTAAGAATTTATCTGTTCAACAAAACTCGATATTGGATGTGAAATTTGGACTGTGAATGCTTGTTGTGTCTTGGGCAACATTGCTTGTGGATTCAGTGCGGGCAGTGAGTTGTGTCTCAATAGCTTGTCTTATACGTCAATATTCGGCCGGGTTGTTTAATCTGTAAGTATCGAGCCAGAGACGGCTGGCGTCCCTGTGCCGGGGTACCAGGCATTCTGGGCCGAAAAACGTGCCGCTCTTCAGGCCGAATTTAAAGAAATTATACAGCAGTACTCCGAGGCCGAAACCGAGTACAGGCGCTTATTCGACATCTTGTGCAGCATTGAAGACGTGGCCGGCTTTACAACTGCTGCGATTGGAGAAAGTGCGGAATGGGCGGCAATAGTCAGCCCCGCCGACGACAATAGGATAAATTACTGTAAGGCCCTCTCCGGCAAGACGCTGTTCAGTGCGCTCTATGGCAACTATACAGTCACGCTGAATGAGCTGAAATCTCTGGTAAAGGCCAGCGCATCAGGATCAAACATTCCAGCCCGGGAGGAAGGCTTCAAAGAAGTCCGGAGGCGGAAACGACAAAGTACGGCTGAAACCGCACCGACTCCGAAAAAAACCAACGACAGCAGTCGAAAGCAGCCATAAACCAGAGGTTGCCACCAAAAACTACTTCGTCCCCCTCAGGAAGGCAACGATGGAGACAGACACTTCTGGTTCAGAAGCCACTACGCTGGAGGAGGGAACCTCAGGTAAAGCAGGCAGGCCCCCCAATTATTCTAACATCCACAGTGAACCTCATTCACTTGCAAAAACAACTTAAAAATGTGGTCAAAGGCGACTTTGAGTTCCGTAATACCAAAAGCGGGACCAGAGCCATCACTAAAAGCATGGCGGATTTCGAAACCGTCAAGTCCCATCTATCCAACAACAAACTTTCTTATTTTACCTTCTTTCCCATGTCAGAAAACCCCATTAAGGCTGTAATCCGTCACCTCCCCCACAACACTCCTGCGGTGGATATTTCTGATCGATTGGTACCCTGGAATTTGATGTGGTTAGCGTCAAGCAGATGACAACCACCCAAGGGTCGCCTTCAGAAGAAAGGATAACCAGAAACCTTCCCCACTTCCTTATCGCCTTACCCAGGGCGGCAAAATCCCAAGAAATATTCAAACTACAAAACCTTTGCCATATTTCCATCCGGGTCGAGGCTTATAGGGCACAGAGTGGCCTTACGCAGTGTCACAACTGCCAACAATTTGGCCATATCTGGGCTAATTGTAAGCAACCTCCCCGCTGCATGTGGTGCGGGGGTGGCCACCTGCACAGAGAGTGCCCCGAGAAACAGAACGCTGCCTCCACTCCAGCGTGTTGTAACTGTGAATTGAAGAATGGAGAGAAACCGCATCCCGATAACTACCGCGGCTGCAGTCACGCGAAGGAGGAACTGCAGAAGAACAAATTGCAGAGAGCACCCAAAACCACAACAGGAACGGTGATATCATCAAATATCGTCACCCCTGGAGTCTCCTTCGCGGCGGCTCTCCAAGGCAACACATCACAGGAACAGCGGTCTCAGACACGACAAACACCAGTGGCAGCCCCACCAGCAGTCACGAAACCGACCGTCCCGGTTCCTTTACTGGAACAACACACAGGTCAGTCAGTTCAGGCTTCTAATGTAAACAGTCAATCTCTCGACAATATGTTGAGAGTAGTGACTGTAGTGCAGCAAATTATGACAGAGGTCAGTGGTGCAGTGTCC
>NW_019720608.1:123991-125128 GCF_002891405.2 Cryptotermes secundus
GCCTGCAAAACAAGGTTCTCCGCGCCATTGGCAATTTTCCGAGGCGCACACCGGTCCGCGATTTACACATGGCATTCAATATCCCGCATGTATATGACTTTATAACAAAATTATGCAGGCAACAAGCAGAAGTCATACAAAATCATGAGAACGAGAATGTTCGCAAATCGGACAAGGCGAAGCCCCCCACAGAAAGTATAAGAGGCTTAAACTTGGGGGCGGTCAGGCATACGACCGTTCAAGTGACTAGACTGCCGTGGTAGCGAATAATACTGGAAGTAGGGCGTAATCTGCTGTACCGAGCCTGGACTGACAGAGGCCTTGTATATATTGTACATAAGAGTAAGAAATAAGTGTGTATTGTAAATCTATGTAAATACAGACAGTGGACATATTAAAACAGACTGACTGACAAATGACAGACCCGACCTCTTGTCAGAGAGGGCGCCCCACACAGACAAGACCGTAACTTTCAGTGAAAAGAAATATCTGATCATGAGCCCCATCTGGGGCTCGACACCAAGACAGACAGACTGACCGACCGTCAGTTGTAACATGACTTTGACTTTGGCAATGCGATATTAACTAAGGAGTGAGTGTCGTCTAAAAGACCGGTGGAAACAGCGTGCTATGTGGGATGTCCCCGCATACAGTAGGTTCTGTCCCTTCAAAATAAGGTACACAAAAACAAGTCCATGATTTATTTAAACCGTCTTGTAGTGCATACACTCATTTATCTCCTTCTCTCCCTCGCACTACATGTTTCGGCATAATAATGCCATCTTCAGGTGCTTACTTATCCACGCCAAACTAGTTCATTGCATGCCTTGTTCTCATATTAAAATAACTAAAATATGTATCTATCATATACATTGTCAAACGTTAAAAATATTAAAATTGTTCAGGATACCACATCGCTACGTCGCACCTCACTACGCCAGTCACGCCCATTCTCCTCTGTTGGAGCACTCCTTCACTATCTTGTGTGTGTTGTGCTTTTGTTGTGTCTTCCTCCTGTGACTGCGTGTGTTATACTGTTGGGCCACCTGGGTATGTGTGTGTGTTCTGTCTTCGTTTTGAGTGAGCACAACACACACAAGATAGTGAAGGAGTGCTCCAACAGAGGAGAATGGCGGG
>NW_019720608.1:125759-136021 GCF_002891405.2 Cryptotermes secundus
AAAAAAAATCCTCCACTTAATGGCAAGAATAGGCCTCCGACAATTGGTGTATTGTTTAGTGATACCTTCTTGCCCGATGGCTCTCAGGATTTCATCAAACCTGTCAATTTTCATCCTGAAATATATGTAGAACCGTTTTTCGTCCTTCAGGAGTTGAGGTATCAATGTATAAAACTCCCTTAGTTCCTCTCTTGACAAGTTTATATCATGAACCCAAGTGATTCGTCTCTTTCGCCTAAATACGAACACACATAGCAACCACTTATACATACTTAATTAGAGACTCGTTATGGAATTGTAAATATTTGTACATATATATGGCATACTGAATATGTGGAGGAAAAGAACTACGCAGATTTAGTGTTCAGTAAAATACTTGCCGGGATTCACCTTCGTCTTCATCAAGAGCGACAGCTAAAAGCAAAACTTCCTCCAAAGACGGATCCATGAGTATTTACCGCTGCGATACCGAGCGGTCTACCGAGTGCGCTCGGTAGACCGAAATACCGAGGCGATATACCGACTGCGATAATATCGCGTTCCTCGGAGTACCGCGCCAGTGTGCGGACCTCCATTTACCGCAATGTAATTAGATATCGTCCCGTACCGTACCGAGCTGAGTATCGCGTCTGTGTGTGGGAGCCTTAAAGCTCTGCCTGCTGTTTGTTTCGCACTGGTTTGTGGATTAGATTCTTACTCTTAGGCTCTGTATATAGAGGCGACATTTTTCTCCGAAACATCAGTTGACTTTCAACAGACTAAACGGCATTATGTTCCAAGAGACAGGATTATTTGATATCACCTCATTGAGATCCCCAGACCTCAGACGGCTCACACCGTAACTAAATTCAAATCTGTTTATCTGTATAGTTGGTCATCATGTTTATCGCGATTAACTTCCCCCTTGCGCCATAAATAAATTTGAGTTGCAATTGTTTTGCGAGTCCGAGGATGATCAGAGGCGATCAGAGGTGCGAAGTGAATGAGAATTGATTTGGGAATGATTGAATCAGACTGATTTGGTACGTAGGTTTTGTAAAACTGTATGGCAGAGTAATAGTACAGCACATAAAATCCAGTTTATAGTAGTTACGTCTTCATTGTCATTGTTTAAAATATAGGTGTGCTTACCTATTGAGCCGATGTGAGTTCTGTAGGGGGATATTTAGTCTGTATTGTGATGTAATTACTCCAGTTTGAAAATATACAGCGGTGATCGATAATATATACGAAATGGGCTTGATCTAGTAGTAAAAATAATGTACTGAAAGCCGTATTTGTTAGTGCAACCGATTTCGTGTTATGTCATACTGGCATACCAACCGTGCCCAGTTAACATGCCCTCTGAATGTATGAGAAACTAAGTCATGGAATGTTTAATTTTCGTGTTCTGTTGGGTTGTTTCCCGTTGCATACATTTAAGAAGTTATTACAAGGTTATGTCAGAACAAATTATAATATAAAATGTAATGTAAATTGTTCCAAGTCATGTATTTTTGTATGCTTTGTAGCGTACTTTGCCCACTTTGAAAATATATAAGAAGTTATGGGAAGAAGTAATTGCCTACTTTCCTTTGCTGTGACACGGACTACATAAAAAACGGAAAAAATAGGGAGGGATACACACAGCAAGTGATCTCATAAGCCTTTAATTTTTGCAGAATAAAGGACATAGGCTAAAAGGCTTATGAGTTCACCTTGCTGTGTGTGTTCGTTGTGTCTGTGTAATATAATAACATAACTAAGCCACTGTAGAATGTATTAAATTGATCAAAATGGTGCATATTACATATGAGTGAAGTGTGGTAAAGTGATATACTATAAGCTTATTAAGTTCTCAGTATATGGTACTTCCTTAGCTTGGTTTTCATGTATCACATGGTATTATAAAAAACACTAAAGAAAAGAGTCCAGAAACCCAGTAATTCTGAGTGTTACATACCATCATCCTAGTAAGGAGGTTGGTGTAGGAATAAATAAATAAATAAATAAGTTGTATATGTTGTTGTTTCATCAGAATGCAAGGCAAAGTCATGACGTAAAGAGGGATAATAGATGCTTTGAAAATGTGACATGTTTAAAAAACGTGGGAATGACAGTAAAAATCAAAATTTGATTCATGATGAAGTTGAGAGTAGGTAGAATTCAGGTAATGCTTGCTACCAGAGTCCAGAACCTTTTTGTCTTCTCATTTGCTGTCTAAAAATGTAAAAATTAGAATATACAAAACTATAATTTTGCTTGGAGTTCTGCATGGGTGTGAAAGTTGGTCTCTGACATTAAGGGAGGAACATAGACTGAGGGTGTTTGAGAACAGGGTGTTGAGGAGAATATTTTGACCAAAGAAGGATGAAGAGATAGGAGGCTGGAGAAAACTGCATAATGATGAGTTTCATAACTTGTACTCTTTTCCAGATTATGATTAGAATGATCAAGTCAAGGATGATGAGGTGGGCAGGATATGTAGCACAAATGAGGGTAAAGTGGAAGCTAATTAATTCTGTTTGGAATAAGGAAAATTGCCTGTTCAGTGGAAGGAGTCTATTATTATAGCAGTTCACAAGAAGGGTGATAAAGCTGACTGCAGTAACTATCGGGGGATATCACTGCTTTCAGCTTCATACAAAATTTTATCCAATATTCTTCTCTCAAGGTTAAGTCCATACATAGATGAAATTATTGGGGATCATCGGTGTGGGTTTTGATGTACTAGATCAACTACTGATCTTTAAAAAAGAGATCAGAATGTCTCAAGAACCCAAGTTCCAGATATGCAAAAAGGGATCTTCCCAAGATAATTTAGTGAAGATATTAATTGCAATTATGTCTGCAGTTATGCTGAAACATCTTTAATGATTTTTTAGATTTCAGTTCACTTTTATGTCCAGTATATTCTTTTCCATGATACCTGTGATACTTGACCTTATTTTTCCCTCACTCTCTTTCTTACTACTCTTCGTTGCTCCCCCATACATACCGATCAAAAGGTTCCTTATTTTCTTCACATGATGAGCTGTATGCTTATCGGGATGTGCTTCACAGTCTTCATCTTTATCATCAAAATATACCTAATTAGATAAACTTCTGTTAGTAAAATGTAATCATGAATGTGGGTTTTGCCACTTAAACAGTGGCCAACATAACTACAGAACACCTGCACTTTTTATATAATTAAAAGAGAAATTCACAGTGTACATATTTTTGCTTTCAGTTCCACTTTCACTACCAGTTTGTACAATTCTCACTCTGAGAAGACACACAGAGCATTCAGCATTCAGTAGTTATGCATAGATTAGATAATAATACGCAACTTTGCAACCTCATATAGCATGTACATGGCAGGCAAACGGAGTGCAAGAAAATTACCACTTGCGTCCTCTTGACTCCACACATAGTCACTTCAAGTAAGTTTTTCAATCTGAATGATCATATGCATAAATGAACTTGATATGCAAACACCACAGAAGGTTTTCATACAATGTGATAACTTTGTATTGTGATCTTCCGGGGTATGAGACCATGGGAAGGGGTTGCCATTGTTTTGGAGGAACATGCTGCCTCAGTCTTCATGGTTGATACAAGCCAAGTTTGGAAAATGTCTGGTTATCTTAGAAGTGGTGTGGAGGAAATGAGTCTTGAATGATAGGTGGCAGCACTGTTTCTCACCATGTACTAGATAGATTACAGACTGTCATAAATCCCAGAAGGCCACAGTAAGAATCTTCACTGCTGTGATAATAGATGAAACAACACTTATTCAAGGACAGCACTAGGATTTTTTAAGCCAGAAAATTTGCTTACTTATTTTAAGATACTTAAGATTGTTTTTACTGATTGTTTTAGAGTATTTAGGATAAGCAAATATTTGGTGAATGCTTCTTTTTTTATTATTTGCAGTAGACCATTGTCATAAGAGACCCAGATATAATGGACAAAAAATCTGGCTGTGTACAGTTGTGAATTTTTCAAGATACTGAGGCACTTACTTACTCATGGAACTGAGCTGTTCTTGAGGAGCCGCCACTTCTGCCACTACCCAAGAATTTCCCAGCATTTTGTGGAACCCGAAGGTTCATTACCGTGTTCACAAGAGCCATCCACAGGTCCCTATCTTGAGCCAGATCATTCCAATCCATACCATCCCATTCTATCTCTCTAAGATCTATTTTAATATTGTCCACCCACCTATGTCTTGGTCTTCCCAGTGGTCTTTTTCCTTCTCTTTCCCACCAATATCCTATATGCATTCCTCTTCTCCCCCTTTTATGCTGCATGTCCTACCCACCTTATCCTAGACTTGATCATTCTTATTATACTTGGAGAAGCGTACAAGTTATGAAGTTCCACATCACCCAGTTTTCTCCAACCTGCTGTCACTTCATCTCTCTTCAGTCCAAATATTCTCCTCAACATCCTGTTCTCAGACACCCTCAGTCTGTGTTCCTTCCTTAATGACAGAGACCAAGTTCACAGCCATACAGAACCACAGGCAAAATTACAGTTTTGTATATTCTAATTTTTATGTTTTTGGACAGCAGACGAGAAGACAAAAGGTTCTGGATTGAATGGCTGTTTTTACTTCTAGAAGAACCTCAATTTTGTGTGTTTTTCTTTATGGTATCAGTATTATCACCCAGTAGATTTGCATCATTGGCATAGACCAACATTTGAGGCACTAAAAAGGTTTTATAGTTAGAAAAAATATTTCAAATAAATGATCCCTAACATAAATTGTATGTTTATTGTGTGTATGGGCTGTGTACCCTATAATGTACTTCTGTGAATACCCCTTCACTCTCTTCAGCAGCAGACTTTGGTGATAAGAGACCCTGCCCCCCATGTTAGTCCATTATAACTATGATTTGCTGTATTTCGTATATTTCCTTTTTTTCTTCAGTTTTGATATCCATTCCAAAAAATGTGGGGGCCGGGGGTAGGTGCCTGGTCCCACCCACTGGCATTCATGCACATATTTTGTATAAACATGTTTCGGTGCTGTTTACATATATTGGCGCTGACATTATTATGTAGAACTGCATGTGCAACATATAAAGACTGTACAGATGCAAATAAATTTGTGTATGAATGTGCTACACCAGTGTGTGCAGTTCGTGGTTAAGGACAAACAAACACATTGTTTGTAATTTTTCTTTTCCAGAAATATTCCTTGTGATGTAGATTGCGGGGCTGCGTATAAGGTTGAATAATGCCTCGAAATGAGCAGGTTGTTCTGGGAATCTCTTAAACCAAGTTACTTTTGCACACATTTTAGTGTCTTAGTTCCATTCCGATTGAATATATTTTTGTGTGTGTGGTTGTGGCTTATTGTTTGGTTTACTGATCTTACAGTTTATTTTGGTTTCTGTTTGAGTCAGGCTAAAGCTATAATCCATATTTGACCCAAGAGACACTGGGGAGGGGGGGAGTTGAAGAATTGCCTGAGGAACTGTGAGTTACACATCTCTTCATGTATTAATTAATTTGTATTATGGGATCTTCGAAGAACAGTTGGAAATTATTCAGACATTTTACAGGTTGTGCTATCTTCATCACTGTCATTACAGAAATCCACCATCTTGAGTCATATAATGGGTCACTGTGATGATGGTGGAAGCAAATACATACAGAGTTTTTGGACGGAAAAACTTCACAGAAAGTGAAATGCAAACACAAGGGATGATAATATCACAATGTGTGTTAGGGAAATGTGCTATGTTAATGCTGGTTGGATTAAACTGGCTCTGGGTAATGACTAATGATAAGCATATTTTAGTAGTGCCAAATAATGGGGTTGTAATGTGTGAGCCAGTAAGTTGAGCTCACATAGAAGAGCAGACATAGCCATCCACATATTTTGAACTGTAGACCAGTGGAAGCCGAATTAAACTGGGACATCAGTAACCTACCAGTGACGTGTAATCATACTGCATGCATGTTGACTTGTCACGCAAGCTGTGTTAATTAGTAACTCAAATGTTCAAGTGTCACCTATGAAAATAGATGCTGTGTAACTTGCAGTAACTTTCCATGGGTTTGTGATATCCAGTGGCTTTCAAGTACTTTGTACATGTGATAAAAACAGCTTAAGTGTCACGGTTTGTTTGATACTAAGATCAGATTAAATTAATGTAATTTACTGTTATTTCATTCTGTTATTAAAGAAGGCAGTTGCACTTGTTGTATATGTATATACAGGGTTGAACGAAATAATGGAAGCACTGCAGATACTGTACACATTTCTTAATCAATAGGGTGTTGGGCCACCTTTTGCCTTTAGTACAGCTGCAGTCCTTCTCTGAATGGACTTGTACAAGTTTTGAATAGTCTCTAATGTGGTAGCATAGTTGGTTGAGGCACTGTGCTAAAAGCCGGAAGGTCACGGGATCGAATCCTGATGAGGTGGATTTTCTCAATTTACCTAATCCTTCCAGCCGCATTATGGCCCTAGGGTTGAGTCAGCCTCTAACAGAAATCAGTACCAGGAATATTCTTGGGGGTAAAGGGTGGCCGATGCGTAGGGCTGACGACCTTGCCGCCATCTATGAGCATATTGTCTAGAAAATGTGGGAACCTCAACATCACACAACCCCATGGGCCTCCACGACCGTTGCAAGGATAGCTTTACTTACTTTACTTTACTTTACTTTACTTTACTCCAACAGAATTTTATACCTGTTCTTCTTGAAGAACATATTCAAGTTGCTTTAGAGATGTTAAATGAAAGTAGGAATCTGTTCCTCAATCTAGTCTCAAAAACTGACCAGAGTGGTTCAGTGATGTTGAAATCTGATGATTGCACTGACCGGGGAAGTTTTTGAAATTCACCTTCATTCTCTTCAAACCATGACTGAACAGTTCCAGCTGTGTGAATGGAGCTATTGTCATCTTGGAAAGCTGCATCTTTGTTTTAAAATAACATCTGTGTCATTGTATGTACCTGATTACCCAACCTGTCCGCATACTCCCTCGCAGTAATT
Organism: Cryptotermes secundus; assembly: GCF_002891405.2. Lineage (NCBI taxonomy): Eukaryota > Metazoa > Arthropoda > Insecta > Blattodea > Kalotermitidae > Cryptotermes > Cryptotermes secundus. The sequence continues at coordinate 132,737 of NW_019720608.1, forward strand.
GGGCCATGAAGGATAATAATGGGACCAACAGAAAACTGTGTCACGATATTGCTGCGCAAACCGTCACGGAACGTTCCCTTCTCCAGCCTTTCACTGTTGGAACTGAACCAGACATTCCAGATGTAGGCTTCCTTCAGTGTTCTCCAAATATAAACGCTTCCTGATATAGGTAGCAGCATGAAGGATGACCCATCCGATCATCTCATGCATATGGTTCCAGTTGTCTGATGTCCAGGTTTTATGGTCATGACACCATCATTTACACATCTGGGCATTACTGTCAGTAATCAGTGATATAGCAGTTGCAGCCCTACTGTGGATGGTGGATTTGTGAAACTCATGTCCGACAGTTTTTGTGGAAACGGTATTTGAGGTTAATATTCAGTTCTGCTATCCTGTCACCTATGTTGCAGTAGTTGTGTGATTTTTCGAAACAATCCTTCTCAATGTACGACGAAGTGTTGATTTTCATCCGCTGTTCCCCTTTTGCTGATGTTGTCTTCCCATGATTCATATATGCCAACATAACCTTACAAACTACAGCTCTTCATACACCAAATATTGTGGCAATTTTTATCGCAGATGCTCCAGCTAAAGTGTGCACCAATGATCTGTCCTCTTTCAAAATCAGACAATTCTCCCATTTTCAGATTGTTTCACAAGGACTGTCACTCAACACAATCACTTCTAATGCACTGACATGAGCACTACAGAGTGTAAACATGGAAGAACAAATTGTGTTTTGCCAACAGAAGCTCTTTCACTGTAGCCATATCCTATTCCTCAATTTCTTAGTGTTTCCATTATTTTGTTCACCCCCTGTATATGTTTCACAGCCTTCAGAACATTCATTAGAGTATAATCACTATTCAGAAGTGAGTGATTAAGGGCTAACGTTAAACTGACCCTCCACAAAGCTCTCATTAGATCCGTAATGACTTACGCTAGTCCCGCCTGGGAATTCGCGGCAGATACCCATCTAGTGAAATTGCAGTGCCTGCAAAACAAGGTCCTCCACACCATCGGCAATTTTTCAAGGCGCATACCAGTTCGCAATTTACATATGGCTTTCAAAATTCTGTACGCATATGATTATATAAGAAAATTATGCAGGCAACAAGCAGAAGTCATGCAAAATCACGATAACGAAAATGTTCGCAGTATGGTCAAGGCAAAGCCCCCACATAGAAAATATAAGAGGCTTAAATTTGTTGGTGGTCAAGCTTATGACTGTTCAAGTGCCATTGTAGCTGAAGATACTGGAAATAGGGCAAAATCTGCTGTACTGAACCTGGAGTGACGTTTAACATGTAAAATGTAAACATCTTTTATATTATGAGAAATGACTTACTACTACAGACAATGACTCTGACAAAAGACAGATCCGTCCTCTTGTGAGAGAGGGCACCACACAATAACAGGACTGTAATTGTCAGACAGTAATAAAATTGCAGCGCATGCAAAACAAGGTTTTGTGCATCATTAGGAATGTTCCAAGGTGCACACTGGTCTGCGACTTGCATACAGCTTTCAGCTTTCCATATGTAAATGATTATATAACAAAATTTTGCAGACAACAAGCAGAAGTCATACAAATCATGAGAAATGAACATGTTCGTGGTATCGGACAAGGTGAAGCCAGACGTAGAAAGTATAAGAGGCTTAAACTTGGTGGTTGTCAAGTTTACGACCATTCAAATGACTAAGCTGCTGTTGTAGCATAAGATATGTAAGTTAGGCATGATCTGCTCTGTAAAGCCTGTACTGACAGAGGACTTGTGTGTAAAGCAAAAGGAAGAATTTTCAATAACATGTTATATATGCAAAATATTCACTTGACGAAAGGCCAAGCGTATCCAAAAGAGACACACCCATCTTCTTGTCACAGATGATGATACATAAGGACTATTACTGCAAGAGTTCAGTTGGAAAGAATCTCTGGTCATGGGCCTCAAGGGGCCTGACACCAAGACGAACTAATTTGCGGTAAACCCCCAGTTGTAAAGTAACTTTGACTTTGACTTTGACTTTGAGATAGATAACTTCTAAGAGATGGAGACGAGATAATTGGCAGTTGCAGCATAGAATTGGATTGAGTGCCAGAGTTGATAGTTGTCAGTTTGGATTGAGGGAATTGACTAGAGTTGTGCATGGGTGGCTGTGACTAGGACCTGGGCACAGTTAGCTGAAGAATCTCCACTGTTAGAAGGCATTGCCAGGGAACGGCTGGATAAGACAGCAGGCTGGAAAAGGCTTAGCGGGTACTGTAGTGAACTGTAAAGTGTGGATATTAGCTGTGGTGTTGTAATTACTTGCTTGTAGTTAGTTGTGAGTGGTGCGTATAAGTGTGCAACAAATCCAATCCAAATCCCATCTATAGTCACAGACCTCCAATGCATGACAGTGTTATAATGCACATTGAAATTTAGACAGCTTATGTAGCATTAGTAATGTAAATGTATGATTATGCTGTTATGTCACTAAATCTCCACATATGTTTTATACAAATGCCACTGAAAGGGTTGAAAGTGCTGTGAGCATGAAAGCATTTGGTGAAGTAAAATATTGTGCAGCATGCAGTCTCTGTCTCTATCACCTGATGTAGATAGAAGTACATCCTTCTCACCACTCAAGGTTGCTCGAGTTGTAACACTTCAGACTTGTATTTGCTAAGTGCCCAGTTTGAATCTTGACTGCTACGCCAGCTATCTGCCATGTGATAATTCTCAGTCCCACTATGCAAATGCCAGATCAGGCTTTGACCGCTTTCTTCTACATCTCTTCTCATTTATTATTTATTAATCATCCTGTCATTTGATTCTGTATAGTCGGAGCTGTGGGTAGCGTCAGCAGATAGACTGCAAATAGAATAGAAGAAAGTAGTCTTCTGGGATTTGGCACCATGTATATGTGGTGTTAACCGACGTTCCTCCGAAACGTCGTTTAACACCACATACAAGGTGTGGCAATAAAGAACCCGGATTACTTTTATGACTCATTTCCGGCCACGTCATTGACGAAGAGGAGGGTAGGGCATTGACCCTTGGACTTCCCTCTACCGTCACACAAAGTTTCATTCACGTGCATCGGTTAGTCTGGCCGCGACCATTGTTAGAAGCGGATCGTGTTTCTGAGCTCCGTCGGAATAATGCTGAGTGCTAATGCAGAACAACGTGCTAACATCAAATTCCTCACAAAACTTGGAAAATCTGCCACTGAAACTTACAATTTGTTGACAGAAGTATATGGTGATCAGTGTCTATCTCGCACGCAAGTTTTCGAGTG
>NW_019720608.1:136508-148165 GCF_002891405.2 Cryptotermes secundus
TTTTAATAAAGGGTTAGAGCATGAATCCGGTTTCTTTATTGCCACACCTTGTATACACGGTGCCAAATCCCAGAAGACTGCTTTCTTCATAGTCACCGCCGTGAAAGCCTCAAATCTTACAAATAGAATAGACTCTGTTGGAAGCTCATACTCAGTGATCCAAGCATAATCTACGATATATAAATGTGCAGCTTTTCTGTTTCACTGTTTCATGTCTCATACTGCAGACTTTATAGAGAACACTTTGAAATTTACTCAGCACTCGCTGTTTCCTGTATATGTGATTGTTGAACAGTGTGCAAAATATTGCAGTTAAGAGTGGTTCAGATTTCCATTCTTCCAGCTGTGTTTTTTTAATAACTAAATTTCAGCTTCTTAATTGCAGTATTCCATCTTAATGATTCTAGCTGTTATGTAAAGTCACATATGATAAGAAAAGCAACCATGTCTTAAGTTAAGAATGGGCGCTCCTTCTAATATTAAATTTATGAAGGAAAATGAGAGATTATTATATTAAAATTATTTTCATCCATGGACCTCATATTTTTACCATACATCCACTTAGTGTGAATATATAGTTTAGGATTCACTGGTGCTGGCCATCTTCAAGCATTGACATGTACTTAACTTGGCTGCTCCAGAATACCCCTGCCTTTATGGAACCTCAGAAGTTTATTTATCTCAGTCTTTACAAAAGTCTCCAATTGGATTCTATTCAGCCAGATGAATCCATTATACTCCCCTTCACACTGCATTTAATCTGTGTATAAATCTCTCCCTCAGCATTTTCCAATTGAAATTCTGTATGAATTTCTCATCCCTGCCATGTATGATACATGCTTCACCTAAGTCTGTTTCTCTCCAGTTTAATCATAATTCTGCCAATGAGTACAAAGCTCATAATTATGCAGTTTTCTTAATCCAACTTTTGTTTCCTTTTTCTTAGGTTCATACATTCCTGTCAGCACTTTGCTCTTGTAGTGATGGACATCCAGTTCAGTTCTCTATACATAACCTTTCAGGTTTTTAGATAGAGCATGGGAAAATAAGCTCATCGCTTTTCAGTGGTCCGTATTCTGGGACATATAAGCCCAGCTCACCCCATCACTTCCTATTTCTGCAAGATCCACTTTAATATTCATCTCACATCTATGCCTAGGTCTTCCAAGTGGTATAATTTGAGACCGTTATGGTTTGGAAGTACATCACATAAGTGTTTACCTGTACTGACTCCACTGTAGGCTTTATTTAAACACATTTTAATTAGTCTGGCTTGCTTGCTGGGTATAGTGAATTCTGTGAGAATGTTGTATAATATTTCTCTGATAAGTAGATAAATATACCAATGTTCTTGTGCAGCTACTGGCAGCAGTGGTGAGCTGGATCATCTGGCTACATGACTAAACAAGTTTGTGTCAAACAGTTTTTGGGATTTGTGATTTGTGAAGATGTGCGAGTTTCCATATTAGTAGACCCAGTACTGGTAGATTGTGTCTGACCTGTATGTGTGAGACACCTACAGTCTCTGTCCCAAGAAATGTATTTGTGCAACTCAGTGAAATCAGACAAATTGCATAGTCAGCCTAAATGGGTATGGGAAGGGCATGTGAAGGGGAGGTAGCTGTCAGACAAATGGGTGGGGAGAATCTGTGTTCAATGTTTCCCTGACCCAACTTCAGTTATTCTGTTTGTTGCTGTGTAATGTACACAGTTGCACAGTATTGTAAAATAAATGAAAAACCAGCACTGCTTTTTACAGAATCCTCTTGTTTTTCATGTAGTTCCAATATAAACTTTAGCTTGCTTATGTGAACCTTGGCAGCTTGTTCTTGTGTACTCATTTGTTTTTCATTTGTTGTTTTTTTCAGTTTTGCAACCCTGCATGAGCACCTTTTGGTAGTATGTTGTTATGGCTGCCTATTTAAATCGTACAATATCACTGATGTCTGGGGATGATCCTGGAATCCGCGGACCATCCCTGGCTGTGGGTGATGGTCGATCATTACGTGATTCCTCTCCGCTTCAGATCTTTGTCAAGGCAAAGAAGAAAATCAATGACATATTTGTGGAGATTGAAGATTATGTTCGTGATGCTGTTGCCTATGTGCAGAGTAAGTACAAAATTAAATATTTTTTAAGTGAAACATTCTTCAAAGTGTCTAGGAAAGTTAAGTTAGTATTAACCCTTCAGTGCAGACTTTTAAATTGCACAGTTGTAGGGGGCCCCAAGTTTTTTTTTAATGGCTATTTAATTTTTGCTGTAATATAATTTATTTTTCATGCCTTTTAAATATACAAGACATAATAATGAAAGTTTCACTGAAATGGATTTATAAGTTTACCTTATATTGTGAGCAGACTGAATATGAAAATTAGAAGTTGGGGTTTTTAAGATAGCTTGTAGACGCATCCCTCCTCACATTCACTACACCAATAAATTGATTCCCTCCTTTACCCACGTGGTGTGTGCACCACACATTTTGTTTGAGGTTTGCCTTCTTTCTGGTGGCAGGAATATGCTCTGAGAAATGTTGTTCTGAGATTCTTATAGGCAGTAGTTCAGTTCATGGATGCTCATGTAGAGGACAAGAAACAACAGAACTGTGTCTGCACAAGACCTTATGCTGGTGAAAGCCTGAATTTAAGGGAATCTATATTTGGGAGTGACCAATAATACAAGACACTATGTTACGTATTGCTACGTTGAGTAGTCACTCGAGTAATTTCAGGTGGCACTTGATACCTTTCTCTTGTTCCAGCAAGTACAGCTGTGGCATTTGATCCTTCAGATCCACTGCTAACATGCTGACATTGTAATTTCAAACAATCACAGGCTTTCTATTGGTTTGCTCTATTTATGGACCCATGCATTTCAGCTGTGTTGTGTGCAGGTATCACAGCCAGTTAGCTCCCTGTCTTTCCATGCAAGGACTGTCTGTCACATCTCCTGAATCTTGACCACAGAGCTCCTCTGTTTCAGTTTCTTATTCTTGACTACAGAAGGAACATTTTTCCCCTTAGCACACAAAGTTCCAACACAGTCTGTTTTATTTTGTACTTCATGAACTGAGCCAACTCTGCAGTCAATTACAAAGATGTCCATCCACACAGTGTGTCGATGACCAAGATGTTGTGACAGTTTTACTGTAATTGCTGGCATTTTCATTTGTTTCTGCAGTCACAAACTGATTAATTAGTTTGTGCCTTGTCATCCAGTGTAAATGGGAAATGACCAAACATAGCCAGAGCTGAACTCAGACTTCATTTGTTTTTGCATCCTTAAGGCATATTTATTGCCTGAAGGACAAATTACCTTTCTGTTGAGCAAAGGACTCATCACAGGATTCTGCTTTGGGAGATGTACATTCTTTAACTTGTCATTTATGTGCTGAACAACTGGATGAATTTAAAAAGCTTGAGCGGTCCTAGAGATTCATTTCGCTTATTGTTATCAGAAACATGCATGCATTTGGTTATTACCTCTCTCACCTTTCCAGAGGTAAAATCTCTCAGAAAAAATTGACTGAGTAGTGGCCTACTCTTTGAATAGTAAGATGTAAGCGTAGGGTTTTGTACATTGCCCATCAACATGATGGAAGCCAAAGCAACATACATTTTGTCCACTGTAACATCTTTCCATTTTCTAATCCTAGAGTGAAATATGAATGAGGGGTTGATGCTTTTCAAAATTTCATGCTGTTGTTTTCATCTGGAATCACTTATATTAGACCTATATTAGAAATATTTTCTTCAAATGCACCAATGTCAAACTGGGGACCATACACATCACAAATAATTTCTCGTGAAGTGGAAAATCAGTCTATATTTTGCCACACAAATTTGACAACCATAATAGTGCTAATTTTATGTTTTCTTATTGTTTCATCACTACCACTATCAGTGTTACTGTCACCGTCTGAACTAAATTCACAAGTATTTTCAGTATTGAAAAACTTCTTTCAAAACTTACACTTATTGAAGCTTCATGAGTGCATGACTTGTTGATCGGCTGGCAACTTACATATTTATATCTAAACGACCTGCTCACCTGCAGGAAATCCAAGGTTATTGATTGATACATGACCACAGAGTTCATTCATTTCACAACATTCCAATGCAAACTTCATTCGTCACACTTGGGTTGTTTGTTATTTATTCACATATCAAAGAAGTTAAGCTCACAGCCAGAAGTATGCTATTCATTAAACCACATACGGAGCAATTAAATACCAAATGTGACATCTACAACACTGAACTGTGATGGTGACTTAATACTCTTATATTTGAGTTACTGTTTTGATATAATGTTTGCGATATGTAGTTTAAGTTTTGGATATGTTACAAGAAATTTAAATTCCTTCAGTCCATTTTGCCCATACACATGTATATATGCATGAACAGCTTGTGAACCTATGTAGGATTTGAGGTTCTCTTACAGCTGTGGTTATGAAGGACTCTTCAACTTTGGAACCATTGGACATGTTCTAACAGAATTTGATATGGAGAATCTAAGAAAAATTTTCTTTTTATGACAGTGGAGAAATTAACTTTTGACTTGGTGTCCCATATTTGGTACACCAAGCAGACGTAAAACAGAGTGCATTCGTGAATAGAAGCAGAGTAGCAGTAGTTAAAGTAAGAAGAAGAAGGAAAAGAAGGAGGAGGAGGAGGAGGAGGAGGAGGAGAAGAAGAAGAAGAAGGATGAGGAGGAGGTGGAGGTGGAGGAGGAGTAGGAGTTGGTGGTGAATCAGTGTACTTTCGAGAACTAAGCAGAGCTATGCAAAACTGAGCAGAGCCACGCAGAGAGAGATTCGTTATCCAGAAGGAGTTGAGTGTGTGAACTGTTATAATCGAATGTAATTGTGATAGTGGCATCATATAAATCCAAGCATCAAATCCAGAGTCCACAATTATTAGTCACATTACACCGGACACACGTGACAATAAGTTATGATTATTAACATTTGTTTTATTATTATGTAACTAATTTGGTTTGTTACTCAATGCAGGCCACCCGTCCCCTTATTTAGACTGGATTAATTAGCTTTTACTGTAGATGATATGATCCTAGTCCATATGCTTTTGCGGCTGGAGCTTAATGTGTGGCTTCAGCATTCAGGAATAGGCCTGGCCCAAAAGCTGAAGCCACATATGCTTTGATATTACAGGCCTACAGCAGGAGAGAAGCATTGTGAAGTCTGATGATGCGGTGCAAGTTGAAGGCTATATTGTGAAGGTGAAAGGCATCCGTGATGTTCTCATGCGGGATCACATGAAGGTGGCTTTCTTTGGAAGGTAGTAATGATGTGCATCGAAAATGTTTTATTTCTTAATTTCCTTTAAAACACTCATCTGTTCTTATATTTCAGTGATTGATTTTCTGTTTGCTTCCACATCCATTCAACTTCACCTTATATTCACTGAATTCTTGGTGATAGAGAATTTTTAGAGCTTAAGGAGAAGGGTAGTTTATCATGTGTTAATCCCCTGTAACAGGCCATGTAGGCCCATAGGGTTGTGAGACGTTGAGGGTCCCACATTATCTAGACAATCGGCTCAAAGATGGCAATAAGGTTGTCAGCCTTATGTGCCACCCATGCTTTACTCCCCAGGAAAATTATTTATTTAATTCCTGGTACTCATTTCTGCTATAGCGTAGAATGTCGTGGGTTCTAGTACCAATGAGGCCATTGGATTTTTTCAACTGACCTAATCCTTCCTGCCGCACTATGGCCCTGGGGTTCACTCAACCTCTAACAGAAATGAGTACCAGGAATTAAATAATTTTCATGGGGATTAAAGCACGGCCAGCATGTAAGGCTGACAACCTTACCGCCATCTTTGAGCCGATTGCCTAGATAATGTGTGACCCTCAACGTCTCACAACCCTATGGGCCTTCATGGCCTGTTACAGGGATAGCTTTACTTACTTTTTTAATTTTTATTTTATTTTTTTTAAAATTTTTTTTGCTTTTAATCCTCTGGGGCATTAAATGAATCTGAATAATGTTTAAAGATCAGTTCATATCTCATAGAAAGAGCACTTTGTATCTCAAATACAAAGACCAACTAATTAATTCTGTATACTGTGTCATTGTGTGGCAGTATTCAGAGCTTTCTAATGTTGAAGCAAGGGGAACATGCAGTTTCTGCTCGTTTGAAGGTGTGAGTATTGAAGAACCAGAAACATCAGATATTTATGTATTCAGTTTCTGAAAAATAGGTCTCTTTGTTTGTTACTGGTTAGTAACATGTTACAGTTACTCTGTCGTCATATTTGAACATAGCTTTGTTTACAGGACAAGCAATGGTAAAAGCACTGTGATTAATGCAATGTTACGTGAGAAGATTCTTCCAAGTGGGATCGGTCATACAACTAACTGTTTCCTGCAAGTCGAAGGTTCGGATAGTGGAGAGTCTTACCTTGTTACAGAGGATTCCACAGAAAAACAAAATGTCAAGGTAATAGTTTGCATACTAATTTTGTTAAAAATGATCTAATGACTATGCCTTATCATTGTCATCATCCAGATCTTTGCTCAGATACTAGCTAATCTGACTCAGATTTTTGTGTTTTTGTCAGGCCCTGCAGGCAGATTTATTATTGAGTAATCATCCTATGATTTGACTGTATAAATCTGAGTTGTTTGTTCAGCACTGAGCTGTGATTGCAGGTTCATTATGTGTTGTGCATTTGCAACTTATCTGATAGCGTTTTTCTGTGTTTGAATCCTTTTGCCAGTAGAAGAGAGTGCTTGTACACATGTTGACTGATCCCTGTAGTGTTAAGGTTTGGCCACACAGAGTGCTACATACGCGACGCACGCTACATATGCTATGTTCACTATATGAACAGAAAAATATCTCCGTTTATTGCCACTGTGACTGGCCACACAGACTTCCGTACGTTATGTTAGCTATGTTAGCTGTGTCGCAGAGTGTACACAGCGTACGTAGCGAACATAGCGTAGCTCGGCTGAACCTTTACAGTAAGTCCCTGGCTCGTCTTTCTGTGCATAGTTGCAGACAGGAAGATTGCAAAATAGACAGAGACCATGAGCATGGTACAGATGGATATTTGAAAGTTGCTAACAGCAAAGAGTTTTGTGACACATCAGCATTGAATGTGTTGTTAATTAGACCAAGAATATGCTTATGTTTTGTGAACATAATTTCTGTTTATTATAAAGGAAGAGTTCATTTTAATGTTAATTGTTCAATTTGTCTAAAATAAGGCACCTCAGAGTTACAGAATGCCCTTTCTCTTTCACAGTTTAGCTATATAATAAATGATTGAAGAACATAGGTATTATATTATATCATTTATAAATGTCTCAGTTAAGATTACATTGTGTATTTTCACAGTTTTGTTAAATTGGCTTAGAATGTCTTTGAATGAAATCAGGATTTTGTATGGAGGTAATTACATAAGGAGGAGCTTCACAGTTGAACCCATCATGCAGTAATCTTATGATTAAATTAAGATTGATGATACATGCAGTACGTGTATACTGAGAACTAGAAATTAATGTGAAACTGTTAGAAATCTTGATAGAAAGTCTAGACATAGATGAAATAACATTAAAGGGGAACTTACAATGTTGGTTGAAACAGTGTGAAATTGATAGTTGAGGATGTGGTGGTATTCAGATGATCCCGGTGATGAACATTTGGATTCATTAATAGAGAATTTCATGATCAACTGATCATTCAGAGAAGGTCCTGTCTCAGAACGTTAACATGTTTCAGTCTGTGGGACAGCTTGCTCATGCCCTGTGTAAGGAGAAGCTGGGTGAGAGTCAGTTGGTGCATATTTATTGGCCCAAAGACAAGTGTCTGCTGCTGAGAGATGATGTTGTGTTTGTTGACTCTCCGGGAATTGATGTGTCACCTAACTTGGATGAATGGATTGACAGACATTGCCTAGATGCAGATGTCTTTGTGCTTGTTTCCAATGCTGAGTCCACTCTGATGCTTACAGTAAGTGACAGATTGTACGGATACTGAGATGAAAGTGCCCATGCCTTGGTTTTAACAATTCATCTGCGTTTTAATTTTGTCTGAGAGGTCTAATAGTGAATTAGCTGGATTGGTGACTGTACTGAAAGTGCCAGGGATTGGCCCCCTCTGTATCCCCCTTGAGCTATCACGCTTGTGTCCCCAGCACACTTCCCTGTATTGCCCTCCAGTTATGTAGCTATTCTGCTCACTCGGGTGTTTGGTAGTGGTAACCTTTGCTGGGTAAGTGCTGCAGGCTGGCTGCAAATATTGGTGAAATTTGTTTTGCGATCTTAGTTGGTGACCATGTGGCACAATGTAATGGGATGAGGTCTTTCATAGGCGCAGGAACTACAGATCAATCCTGTTGAAGTGTCCAGTAAAGAGGGTTATTTTCATTATGAGTATGGTATTGTAAATGTGATATTTATGGATTTATATACAGTATACATGCCAGTATCATAACATATGCTGTACAGTTAAGTATAATGACCGATGTGCCATGATTGCTTATGTATGTGAAGTAAAAACTTGTGTACAATCCAGTCATGACATCTAGAACAATCTGTGATGTAGTGTGCATATGTAAATATCTGTGCAATTTCAACAGCCTCGTGTGTTACTCAAGTTCAATACGAATTGATGCATTTGTTCTCCCTTGTGTGCGCATGTAGTGAATGGTGGGCAATGTGTGGGTAGTACTTGTAAGCAGAATGTGAGGGTTTGTGTTTCCAGGCATGCAGAAAATAGTGGGCAGGACTTAAACTCATAAAGGACGGTTTTGTAATTAGCAGTTGGTGGCCAATAGAAGAGGTTATGGAAAATTATGAGAGTGCTGAGCTCTGAATCATTCATATCCCCATGATGATTGCTTCAAAGAAGAAGCAATACTGTTATATCATTATTTAAGCCTTGGTGCCATGCTGTATTGTATGTGACAAGAAATTGAGCATTTTTAGGAATTTCCTAAACTCCCATAGTATCTAGTTTCCACTGTATATGCAGGCATATGTATACATGTATTTTCAAATGTATTTATATTATAATTTCAATATATTGTAACGTGTTGTGTTACTGAAGACACAGTTTGGATTGTTAACTGGTTTATTTGACAACCTACAAGTAACGGCTACAATTATTTATAACACAGTTGCGGGGTTTCACACTTTATAACCCTAATCACATTAATCTGTTAGCACAGTTGCGGGGTTTCACACTCTATAACCCTATGCACAAATCAGTTCACTCTGTCTTCAGTAGTCTACACGTTTACAGTAGGGGAGCTATGTATCACTGTATCACACGCTCCCAATTACACAATTACACACACGTCCGGATCTTCTTTCCGTGACGGCTGCTATACTCAACTGTAGTCGGCTGACTGGAGAACTGTTGATAACACACTTGCTCGTAGGCTTGCTCGGAACTAGCTCGGAACTGAGCTCGGCGATAGCCACATTACAACTAACTCGTAGCTGCTGTGCAGTTCCCTTATATAGCTGCAGTGCTTGCCTGTTGCGTGCCACGTCACAGTAGGAATCGGTGCCACGTCATCCTGTTGCGTCACCACGCGTTGCGTGTTACGTTACCGTGCGGAGCGGGGGGAGGAGAGTGCTGACTCACCCGCCGCATCACTGCTGGTGGTGGGGGTTCTCCGTTGCGCAACATGTCACACTGCTCCCTCCTTAAGGCTGTTCATCCCGAATAGCCTAACGGTGCATCCCCGTTCCTTTGCTTCAGAGGCTGTTCTTGCAGCATCTGTTCTCCGGTCGTTACAACCGCTTCCTTCTTAAGACCAACTAGTCTCGAGTGGTTTCCTCTCAACTTGCCAGAAGATCCAGTTGTGTCCCATTCATCCATCACTTTCATTCTATGGCACATTCACTCTCTCTGGGGAGGCCGGTTATTCTATTTTACCGGCTCCTCTTCCGTTTGAAGTCTTCTTTTCCATTTTGGCGGCGGTTGACACTTCCACAGTGTCCAGTCTTTGTTTATGTCTTCCATGAGAAGTTCCTTATGTCGACGTAACAGCCCTTGATGCGTTGTTTGCACTTGCTGACGTCGTCATTCCTTCTGGACTTCCAGCCACTTGCTGACACGGGACCGTGGTGCCAAGTCCTTTCTCCGGCATCCGAAGGTTCCCTGGGGAGTTTCCTTCTTGAAGGCATTTCTCCAACGTCGTGCCACTGTCGCGTGACAGGATGTCTTCCTGCAGGGGGCAGCCAACTTGTTCTGGGGTCCACTCTTTTCCTGCGTCAAATTCTTTATATTCCACTTCTTTCGGTCCCTACGCATTTTCTTCTTCGGTTCTCTGACCGGTCAGAGACCGGTCAGTGTACTTTGGCGTCTTCTACGGGTACCTCTCGTAACCGTGCCACCTCAGGTTTCCTGTTCGTTGAGGCCGGCTTTTCTCCTTCTGGACGTGCCTGTTTCTCGGCAGGCCATCGTCACTCTGACCGGTATCCGTATGGGGACCTCCTCTTGTTGTGCTGCTGCAGGTTTCGTGTTCACTGAGGCTGGCTTTCCTTCTTGTAGACGTGCCTCTATCTCTTGGCAGGCCATCATCTCATTGCGGTTGGCATTCACCCTTTTGACGTTGAGTGTGTAGTGTGGGGGCGTTAATGCATATGCCGGCGTTCGCTCTTCTCCGGCGGCCGTCGCTCGTTTCCCGACGGTTGGGTACCCTTCCTGTTCGTAGGGGCAGTTATTCACGAAGGCCCAGTTTTCTACAACTCCAGCACCCTGATTGTCTTCCATCTTCTCGTTGGGTGGGGGACGATCGGTATTTCCAGTGTGTCTTGGTGCTACCTTCGTGAGGCCTGGCTGCTACCAGCACCGCCTGCAGCTCTAATGCTTGTCGGAGGGCCTCGTTTACCTTCTCCCCTCCCAGCAGCAGCCGAATCTTTATATCGGCATCTCGTATTCTGTATACGAAGGCTGTTCCTGCCTCTCTTCCTATGTGGTCTGCAGGTAGATTGGGGTAGGCATGATGGGAAAGCAGTTCAATGGCCGTGGCAAAGTCTTGCAGGGATTCTCCAGGTTTCTGGGTCCTTGTTCTTAACCCTTTGACGCGGTAATTTAAATTCCGCGGCTGCGTCTCCTGCGGTAATATATTCAGCNAAGTTTCTTCGTAAGTGGCAATTGCCGGAATGCCGGGTAGCATTTCTGGTGCCCAGCCTTTCAGAGCGGTGATCAGGTATGTTAATTTTTCCCTGTCCGACCATTGGTTGTGTTCCGCTATGGTCTCGAATTGTCGCTGGAACACGCTCCACGTTGAATTCCCGTTGAATATTGGGGGCTGAGCTGTGCTCGCGACGATTTTTGATGTATTTCCCTGCTCGGCCTTCATTTGTACTATGTCCAACCATGCCTGGAACTCGCGTTTGGCCTCCTCAATTGCTGCGCTGGTTTCGTTGTAGTTTTTCGTCAGGTTTTCCTGGAGTTTATCTGTCCTCACGCAGAGGCACACTTCCACTGACTGCAGTTCCCTTTGTGTTTTTCCAGTTCTTTCTGTAAGCTCCTGAAGCTTTTTGTCTGTCCTGGCTTGGTTGACATCCATCATCTCCTTCAGTTCTCTTCGGTCGGTCTGTCTGACATCTTCGAATCTGGCCAGTAATTCGTTGAGGCCGATCTCCGCCTTTTCTTGATAGGAGTCTAAT
>NW_019720608.1:149142-149744 GCF_002891405.2 Cryptotermes secundus
TCCTCCTCCATCTCTTCCTTCTCTTTCCTCCTACATTCCTCCATCTCTTCCTTCTCTTTCCTCCTCTTTGCTCTGCTCTCCAACCGCTACATCTTCCCCCTTTTTATGGTTGCTCGTCTCGAGCAGCTCCATGATAAGGTGCGAGCCGGTCGAGGTGTACAACCAACATCCTCGACCTAGAGGTCTTCTGGATTCGGTAAACCACATCATTTATCCGGGTCACTACTTTGTAAGGACCTTCCCATGATGCTTGTAGTTTCGGCGATTTCCCCTTTCTGCGGGTTGGGCGATAGAGCCAGACTCTGTCGCCTTCGTTGTAACCTGCGGAGTTGGCCAGTTTATCGTACCGAGTTTTCATCCATTCACTGGCGAGCTTCAGGTTTTTCTGGGCATAATTGTGGATGTCGTGCAGATGATCAACTAAGTCTGCTGCATAATCGGTGGTGGGTTGTTCTTTGTCTGGCGGTACTCCAAAGAGCATGTCGCAAGGTAGTCGTAGTTCTCGTCCAAACACTAGGCCAGCAGGGGTCAGGCCCGTAGTGTCGTAAGTGGATGCCCTGTAAGCTAGGAGAAAGAGGGGTAACCTCTCATCCCAGTCCCTT
>NW_019720608.1:150304-159255 GCF_002891405.2 Cryptotermes secundus
GTTTTCTACTTCCCGTAGAATAGGCCCTATGTCTGGGTCTTTTAGCTGTTCCTCTCTTAGGGTAACAGGGTCCCAGCCGGCTGCCGGTAGGGTTCCAATAACGCGTATTTGCTTTACCTCTGCCCGCGTCTCAACTTTGTGACAATGCGCACATTCCTCTTGGCAGGGTCGTCTAGAAAGGGCGTCGGCATTGTTATGTTTCCGGCCCTGACGATGTTCCGAAGTAAAGTTGTATTCCTGTAGACGTATCCAGCACGCAGTTTGTCCTTCTAAGTTCTTGAAACTCATAAGCCAGGTAAGCGCAGAGTGGTCCGTTCGCAGATGGAAATGTTGTCCGTAGAGGTACTTGTGGAAATGTTCCAGTGTCCTCACTATGGCAAGTAGTTCTCATCGGGTTACGCAGTAATTTCTCTCTGCTTTGTTCAGCGTCTTGCTGAAGTAAGCTATGATACGCTCTTGTCCGTCCTGTACTTCAGAGAGAACTCCAATTCCGACATTACTTGCATCTGTGTCCACAATGAATTTCTCTCCTGGCTGTGGGTAGGCAAGAATAGGGGCAACATATAGGGCACATTTAATTAATATATAGGATTTGAGGTTCTCATAGCACTGGTTTCTTGCTTGGCTTATTTTTGGAACCCTGAAGATGGAGGTGATATATTTCTCTGAAACATGAGTTGGCATTCAGTGGACTACATAGCATTATATCGCAGAAGATAGAACTCTCTTAATTAATACATAACTGAGTCTGCTGCTAAAGCTGTTACTCTGTTGAAAATTAAATGTTATTTTCCTCTCCTTTTTCTTTCTTATGTTTTGTGTGAGTTTGGAATGAATAGTTGAAAACTGTGTCTGTTATGGTTGCCATATGCTGGTAAACAATTTTTTTATATGCTGCTGAGGCAGTTTGTTGAAGTTTCTTAGCAGGTTCAGATTTTTTTTACGTCTGGACCCTAGTGGTGGATTCTTTGCTTGAACCTGCATACATTACTGGACACTTCCAGACCGTAACTTGCTAAATGTTTATTAAAGAGAAATACAAATCAAACAGAGATTATAGAGAAAAATTAAGTGCATGTTTTGTGCCTACTGTATTTAGACAAAAGGGAGTGAATATGGCTTATTATGTCACTTGAACATTTCTTGCTTTATATTTTAAAAGATGCCAAATTATTTGTAAGTAAGCAATGGGGATAGGTGGATTGATGAGATTAAAGATAGACTTTTTTGAACTAATCTTTTGTCTCTCTCTGCTAAGATAGGGCCAAGGAATCAATGTGATGGATGAGTCAGGTGTCAGCAGTTATTCTGGGGGGGTGGGGTGGAGAAACTGCAGAATAGGAGGGAAATTGGGTCCTCTTTGCAGTTGGGTTAGTATTGGCATAGCTCAGGGTGAGACTTGACTCCTCTTGGGCAGTGTTGACTGGTCATGACTTGGGTTGACCAGAAGTTTACTCAAATGCAGAACCATTTACACACAAACAATGCTGATCAATAGTTCACTGAAGTTTTATTACTAACTTCACTAACTTCACCAACTAATATATGTACAAATTTACTGCAGTAATCAAATTAGCAGTATCACTCAATTTCAGCACTGTTCACAAAGTTCTCATGGTTATAAGTGTTGGTAATTTAAAATGTGGGCAGAGATATGCTGGATGGCACCTGTCTACGGTGAGTGAATTTTTCATAGTGATCCAGCCACCGTTTCTGAAGATAGGCATCTGCCCTGATTTTACACATTTCTGGCAAACAATGTTCCATTTTAGATTTTGATTTGCTGGACAGGGCAAGGTGGGGGGCTGCTTAATATGCATCCTCCAATTAGGGAAAAATCGAGTGGCTATGGTCTTTAGGGTGAACTCAGCCAACTGCTACATATCTGTCAAATTAAAATTAATAAAATTCTTAACATTTAAAATCTTAAAGCGCTAAGGTTTATGTCTTCGTGCCCCTCCTATCAACAAACAACGAAAGTAAAAGTAGCTCAACTACGAAAACAGACTCTTAACCAATTATATATAGAAGAAAGAAAAAAAACTTCCCAGACCTCCAAGAGTGGCAGTCTATCCAATCTCATGTTGATAGAAGGGGCACGAAGACACAAACCTTAGCGATTTAAGTTTTTAGATATTAATGTTTTTTATTTATTATTATTATTATTATTTATTATTATTAATATTAAATATTAATATTTTAACTCACCACATATTAGCTTAATTAAAATATTTATATATAAAACTTTGGACAACGTTTAACTTGATGTACTATGATTTAAGTAATAGTAATTTCCTTAGCATGTTGTTATTTGTCTTCTGAAGATGGTCATTAACACTTTGTGGACCGGTGATTTAAATATTTAAATCACCCTGGGGACCGGCATTTTTAAACATACTACCCTAACTTGTGCACTGTTCACTTTAAAAATTAATATAAAATCTCCAAATTAATATTTTGAGCCAGTCACGGTAGCCGAGCGGTCTAAGGCATGCACTGTCTTCGCTCGCTTGGAAGCTGGGATCGTGGGTTTGAATCCCACTCAGCGCATGGATGTTTGTGTGTGTTTTTCTGTGTTTGTCTACAGGTAGAGGCCTTGCAACGAGCTGATCACTCGCCCAAGGAGTCCTACCGAATGTGTAAGATCTAGTAAACTGAAGTGAAATGGAGAGTTTCATGGAGGTAGGCCTAGGCCCAAATTGGGGCTGTAGCGCCACAAGGGAGGGGAGAAATTTGAACTAAAATTTTTGGAGAACACTTACCAATGCTCCTAGAAGTGCTTGAGGGTGTAATATTTCTGGAAACTTTCCCCTTTGTGAAGTGGCATTACACAGAACTTGCAAATGTAGACATACTCCTTTTTTTTGTGAACTGTGCAAACATAGCATTGCCTAGAAGTATTCTTCCCCTTGGAATGTTCACTCTTGACAATTTTCACGATATTTTTCCACATATCACTCAAGAGTTGCCCTGAGGGTCCACATGAGGCCTTCATGGGGTGGGAGTTGACGGGCTCGGTTGTACTAAATCTTTGTGTGACCCTGGTTCTGCCGCCACCATCTGGACTGTAGCCCAGGCCTTTGCCACATTCATCAGAAATGCTTTGTATTTCAATTTTGAATCAGGGTTTAGATTTTTTTTTAGACTTTTTGCTGTCCCTGCAGTGTTACTACGCGCAATGTTATTACTCGCATTATCGTCGGAGCTACTGTCACTTTTACTGTCTTGGCCACAGTTCTTTGTTGTCTCCCGTCACTGTCGCTGTCTGAATGACAATCCATTACTACGCGTCTCACAAGGCAGGTCAGCTAGGTCATCGGAGGAGAATTTGTCCTTGATCCCCACTAGCTACTGGCTGATACACACAGCTTGAAGAAGGCAAAGCATTTTCCTTTATATTCGGTTAAGTAAACAGCGAGGTCAAGTTACTGACTTAAACTAAACATTCCAGAGTCTTATCATGCATCTGCAGGCGGTTGCATGCAATGTAGGTGGTGCCAGAGCGATGTATAATGTGTTGCAACTTAGCGTGTTCTAAAAACCTGTTATCATGCGAATGGTCCGCCATGTTTAAAAGCGAAAAACCTTTTAAAGGGTGCATGGTCCATAAAGTGTTAACTGACTGAAACATGTGAAAACATCATATATATATATACATTTGAGTCACACTGGACAGTGTAATCAAATCATTCTATAGCCTTGTACAGTAGTTTGGCCAAAAGTCAGAGTTTGCAAATTTTATAATGCAAAATCCTCACCACTGTTATTTCTTACTTCAGAATTTACATTTCATCAAATTGAGTAATCCATTACTAATACTGGCAGAGGTCGGGATGGTTGATAGCTGAAAGCATTTCAAGGTTGAGGGAAAGGCCTTGTGGATAATGCCAGAGTTTATATCCCTTACAGGAGAAGAACTTCTTCCACAAAGTCTCTACACGATTATCGAAACCAAATATCTTTATTCTGAACAACCGTTGGGATGCTTCGGCTTCAGAGCCCGAGTTTCTTGATGAGGTAAGTGAAAGTTATATGTCTAAGACTTAATTTTCATTTACTTTGTGTAATAATAGTATACAGTGAAGGCTTGATATTGATTATGTTCAGTGTAGACCTGTAGTTTTGGCTTCTTGCCAGTTTGGGTAAGAATCAACTAACTGAATAATTTGTGTGGATTTAATGTTTGTTTTTTATGAGGGAAACAGTTCATCGTGGTCTATAATTATTTAATTATTCTAAAGTAAGGCATCTTCAGTATAAAAGGTAAAGGTAAAATTGTCCTTGTGCTTAATTAAACACCATGCCATGAAGACACATGGGGGAGTGGAGATATGGCTCCACCGTTCCTAACCTTGGCAGTAGATGGAGTGTTAGATGATGCAGTAAACTGATGGAGTTAGTTATGAACAGTAAAAGCACTGTTGTAGTTTTGGTATGTCATGTTGAAACTTGGGAATTGTGCAAGTTTTTCATGAATGCTGATATTTGTTGTCTTTGAATTGTTTTCCTGTCCTTAATACTGAAGTGGTGTGATTGTTGTAGTGTTCTTAACAGTAGTATCTTATATCCTGTGACTATATGCAGGATAGTATTGTAGTAACTCCATAGGGAAACCTAATGTTTTGTTTCTCTTGTCTCAATTTAAAGCATCGAAATGAACAGAGTGAGGTAAGGCTACTCGTATTGTCACATTATAGTATCTTAATGTATGTTTTTCGCTTCTGTCTCATTTGAAATTTTAGCATCACCTTTAAATAAAAATATATGTATCCAAGAAATATTGTTGGAATCATATCAGAAATATGGAAAAGGGCTTCTGGTTATGGCTAATCTTTGCTTGTTCAAGTGTTGTGAGGATTTATAACTCTTTACCATTGTATGTTGACATACCTTATTTACTTGTGAGCCACATGCCCATTTGTATGATACACAGCCTGATTTTCAGGAATGGGATTAGAGAGAAAAAAATAAGAGAGAAATCATTTCTTGGACAGTTAACTTCAGTTATTATAAAAGTATCATTGCATGCAGTAGTGTAGTTGATTGAGGCACTATACTACAAGCTGGAAGGTAGCAGGTTCGACTCCCATTGAGGTGAATTTTTTTTTCAACTTACCTAATCCTTCCAGTTGCACTATGGCTCTGGGGTCGACTCAGCCTCTAACAGAAAATAAGTACCAAGAATCTTCCTGGGGGTTGAAAGGTGGTCGGCACATAAGGCCGACAGCCTCACCGTTATCTGTGAGCTGATTGTCTAGAAAAAATGTGGGAGCCTCAACATCTCACAACCCTATGGGCCTCCTTGGCCCGTTACAGGGACAGCTTTACTNAATGGGAAAACAGTATTGTTGTCACACATGTTATTTTTAGTTTCTCATCCACCTTAAATGATCTTAGCCTCTTCCTCAGCATGTGTGTAGTAGTAAATTGTACAGCAAACCATTTCTTACAGCAGGGGTTAGGGTGCTTAAGAGTTAATCTGCATTGGATAGACTTAGTACCTTGTAGGTTAAATAAACATGGATACCTGAATGCAGCAGCATGAAATATTCTGTTAACACACAGACAACTAGATTTTAATGCATGAATGTGCATAATGAAGCACACATGCGCAAACAAAGAAAAACATCCTCACTGCACTCTATGGGACAACATAAGCACAATAAAAAATGAAAACATAAGAAAAGCATAAACATTATACATGGTAAGTAAAAGTACAGTGTATATTGAACATCTGTGAGTGATGATAGAGAAGACTTCGTAGGTTCTCACAGCAGAGTTCTATTTATCACTACTATCACCTCCACAAGGGTTTTCCCTGATATTTTCCCCCTTGCATGAGTGCTGCACCCCACTACATAGGCTTCTTATTATGTGTGGTGTCAGTCATCGTCACTGTCATTATTATGATGACAGTCTAGGATGCATGTTGGTGTGTCTAGAGCATGTTTGGCTGACTGCATATGTCCAACTTTTCAATGTTTAGCAAATAATTATTCACATTTTTCTTTCATGTATATGATGATGTGGGGTGGGGGTTGGGGGTGTTATGCTGTAGTGCAGAAGAAGTGTGCCCCTTATTTCTGGGCATGCACTGCAGAGGCTGGCTGTTAGCTTCCAGAAGCCTCACACAGCTGAGAAGAGAGTGCATTTGATATTGAGTTCAAAGGTTACCTGTTAAACACTGAAAATCTTGTGAGAGGTGCCTCATGCAGCCTAATTAGCACATTGCATTCTCCCAGGGTCCCGTGTTGGTGCAATATCAGTGTATTGGTTCCCTCAAGAAATATAGGACTTTACAGGAGGGAGTTGAAACACAAGGTTCATAAATTTTGTTGAAAGGTAGAGTTTCTGTGCAGTAGTTGTGAAATGCATTAGAATTATGTGAAGTATAACATTAAAGAAAGAGGGTGAGTGATGACAGGGGGACTAAAGTACCAGTACTTCTATATCATGTATTCATATATTATTCTTCTGCTCTGTGCACTGACACTTCTGCAAGCACATTTTTAATTGCATATTCCAAGATCTTTAACATGGTCCAGATAGCAGAGATCTTTCAAGTTATGTCTCCAAATGAACATAAGTCATCTTTCACAGAGTCTAGTCTTTTCTTCTTGTATTTAACTAACAGTAAACAAATACTAAGTAAGGTTGGCATGATGTGTGGTCACTGTTTTATCAGTTTCAGTCTGTTTCTGTTTTCTACTGCATACCTAACAGAAGACACTCTGAGATAATGAAATTCACTTCCTGCCCTTCTTACTAATGTGTGCAGTAACCACAGGTGTTAAAAAGTCTTAACTGCTATATGTCATGATATTGACAAGGATAGCTGACATATCCTTTGGGAGAGAATGAATATATCAGCTTGTAAAATATGTATTCTAAGATTGTTTAAACATTTTAAATTGTGTCTTGATTCGCCATGCAATTTTCTTGGTGTATTGGTGTCATTCCTGTAAGAAACCGTGACTTCTATCATCTCGGTTGTAAGAGCGTTGTTGAATGGTATAGTGCTGTAGTTGGTACATTAGGAAGATATGTCCAGTTCGTAAACATGATGAGTGGTGAATTAAACTGTTTGATGGCGTGTGATTATTGTTTTTTATTGCTAGTGGGGTGGCACTAAGTCCCTTGTACTGCGGCCACTTCTGGCCTATTGTACCGGCCCCAGATGATAGGTGAGGGTGATTGTGGAGCAATTGGTGGAATGAAGATTGGCAGGGGAAACCGAAGTACTCGGAGAAAACCTGCCCCAGCGCAAGTTTGTCCACCGCAAATCCCACTTGACCAGACCCGGGACCGAACCTGGGCCGCCGCGGTGGGAGTCCAGCGACTAACCACTTGAGCTATGGTGTGGCCCCAGCTTGTGATTAAGTTCTTTCTTTTATTTTATATCAGGTCATATTGTTACAATCTTGAAGATGCGTCCTGATGTAGAAATGTATCAACACATTTCCGAGACACATGGAAGCAACAGTATTCTGCATTGTTAGCGCATGTGTGGTAACACTGCATTGGATTATGTACTTGCAGGTGCGGGCCCAACATATGGAACGAGCTGTTAGCTTCCTGGTTAAAGAATTGAAGGTGTGTACACAGAAGGAGGCAAATGAAAGGATATTCTTTGTGTCAGCCAAGGAGGCTTTGCAGGCTCGTCTGCTGGAACAGAAAGGCCAACCTGCCCACAGTAAGAATAAAACTCCTATTCAGCCATATTAACTTCCGGTGTTGGCAGTGGAGGAAGGACGAGATCACACAACCAATCTGTAAAATCTTTGTGTGACATTTATGTAAGAGTATTGAATAAAATGAACAGGTTACCTAAGAAATGGAGTAATGTATTTTGGGTGATCAGCCATGTCAGTATGGAGTAGTGTCCACTGTTTCACAGACTCAATATCTGCATCGTCAGGGGTTGATGTGATGAGTGCCATATGACTGAGACAGAGACGACTGTCTCTGAAATGTTGGTTGCTAACCCATTGACATGACTGATTGGCCTATAAGACTTTATTTATTGTAAGCTGTCACTGTGAAAGCTTTGAATCATGTATAAGAAATCTCGCATTTCTTAATAATCTTATACTGTTTTATTTTGTTGTGAGGGTTTGAACATTTCTTATATATCTGATCTGAACAGCTTTCCTGATGCTATGTGGAAAAGGTCTAAGAAACAAGTTCTGTGCCTTAATTAAGACTTGTCTTCTAGAATATTAATCAGTGTAGTTTGGTAGGTGGTTTACATGGTTACTGGTGCCCATTTAACTGTTTATTATGGCTTTGTCATAACCTTGCCTTGCCTGTATTATGTCTAGTTTTCCCCACATGACTTATTTCTTCCCTGAAATGAGAGGTTAGTTGCATGTTCCCCCAAAATATTTTTAATTATCTACCAGATTATATGAATTTCCATCTCAGAAAACTGCATTCTTAACACTTCGCAGACCGGATGCCTAGGCCTAGGCGATTGGGTTTTAAACGTGGCAGACCGGTCGCCTAGATTTAGGCTTTTAGGACACGTTATGTTGCAACACACTATTCCTCGCTTTGGTGGCCACGTGTCTGTAAAAGTACTGCGTAGCTGACCTTCGGAATGTTTGTTTTCCGAGTCAGCAACATGACCACTCTCTATTCCCCTCTCACTCTAAAGAAAAGTCCCTTTGTTCAAGTCGAAGCTTCTATGTGTGAGGCAAGATATTCTCAGTGTCAACATGGCTCAGAGACGAAAGCAGTTGAAGGTCGTGTGAGCTCTCGGAGAAGAAGAAATCTGTGATTTGATCTCCGATGAGTTATCTGACTTGCAACTGCTTCGTCTTCTGATAGCGAGGGCAGTGTCAGTGGCAGTGACAGGGGCCCCCAAAATATTGTGACCAGAAGAGAAAGTGAAAGTGACAGTGAGAGCTCCGATAAAAGTGAGAGTGCTAGCATTGCGGGGACAGCCACAT
>NW_019720608.1:160144-160605 GCF_002891405.2 Cryptotermes secundus
CGCGTTGTGAATATGATTTCCACTATTCACAATTCGAGCATGGTCGATGTTCAAAGACGACACGGGCAAGTGAAGAAGAAGCCTCTTTGTATTTCTCAGTACAATATGTTCATGAAGGGAGTTGATAGAGTCGACCAATACTTGGCCTATTATTCCCTTCCTAGGAAAACAGTAAAATGGACGAATAAAGTTGCCTTGTGGCTTATAAATTGTGCCCTTTTCAATTCATTTTTGGTTTTCAAAGAGCTAAACGAAAATTCAGCTTTGAAATACAAGGCATTTCTCATGAATGTGGCAAGAGCCTGGGCTACAGACCTCATGGTGCCACCGGCAGAACCTGTGTCAGACAGACGTAGTAAGAGGTTCGTCCACAAAGTAAGTTTCCCTGGGGCCGTTTACAGAAACAAAACACAATTTCATGGAAATATTTATTGCAACAGATACAGCAAGTGTTCAGCTAT
>NW_019720608.1:160911-178357 GCF_002891405.2 Cryptotermes secundus
CCTCACACCCTGACCGTAATGCATCAAGGGGCTGTCGACCTTAGCGTCAGGTCAGCATCTGCCAGGATCACATAGCAGAGCAACATGATTGGGAATTCAAAATTTAGGGAACCTCCTAATTTGAAAACTTAACCAATGGTAGAAGTGGAGGAGTGGATTTCTCTTGGAGTCTGGGGTTTGTGGACCTCAGAATTCAGAGAGAGGGCATTCCACCTCGAGGAGTCTTGACACAACTTTCGGCAAAGTCGGACACTAAATTTACAACTATGGCCCTTCCGTAAAGTAGTATAAGTAAAGTCCAAATTAAATATATTAATAAATTCAGTGTATTCAGAAAGCTGGAAGGGATTAAATGACCATTAAGTGCAATGGTCTAAAGTGTGTGTGTGTGATTGAAGCAGAAAGGTTCTTCCTGCCCTGCCCGAGCCAGACCCTTATAAGACCCGGGATAGGAACTCAGCTCTACTGATTACTGAACAGAACCCAGTTGCTCCCGTCTTTACCTGCTCTCGCGTAATAGCTCCAGCAACCACAATTCTTCTCCCTTTCCATCTAACTTCTCGACATCTACGAGAAGAGGGAGGACGCTGATAAGTGGAGCACAACGTAGGATCAAGGAGGACAGCAACAGCGTGGCGCACAATGTAAAAGGGCCCAAGGAAGTGAGCGGTTACAACCTGTGTCGTAGAAGTCTGCCGCCTGGGATTGGAACCACTGTGTGACAACCATCTCTGCCTCTCTGTCATTCTCAAAAAGCTGACGCTCACCGGATAGGAATTTCTTGAGGTGTAGGAAAAGATGGAAATCACTGGGAGCGAGGTCCGGGCTGTAGGGTTGATGATTAAACACCTCCCAGCTGAACTCCTGCAGGAGAATTGCTGTCTGTCGAGCTGTGTGCGGTCTAGAGTTATCATGCAAGAAGACAATACCGGCACTAAGCATCCCGCGCTGCTTGTTCTGAATGGCCTGTCACAATTTCTGCAGTGTTTCACAGTAACGCTCAGCATTCACCGTCTCACCTCTGGTCAGTAAGTCGACGTGGAGAACGCCCCTTCTGTCTCAGAATACCCTGCACATCACTTTCCGCGCTGACGTCTGCTTGAATTTCGTCTTACAGGGAGATCCACTGTGATGCCAATGCATTGACTGCTGCTTGGTTTCTGGGGTAATGTGTGCAATCCACTTTTCATCACCTGTGATGATCCGTTCCAGAAACTCGTCGTTGTCATCGTGGTACCGCTGCAGAAATGTCAATGCTGACTCCATGTGCTTTGTTTTGTGTTCTGGTATCAGTTGCTTCGGCACCCACCTGGCGCACAATTTCCTGAACAACAGGTGCTCTGTGACAATTTCGTGTAACAAGGAGTGGGAAATCTGTGGGACATGACTGCTGAGTTCCCTAAGTGTGACGCGACGATTCTCCATAATGCATTCCCGCACAAGCTCCACCAGGTCGTTGGTAATGATGGATGGCCGCCCACTGCGCTTCTCATCATGCACACTTTGTTGACCTGCTGAAAATTGTCTGCACCAGTGACACACCATCTGCTTGCTCATGACGTTAGGCCCATAGACCTGGCACAGCTGATGATGAATTTCGATCGGCGCTATGCTCTATGCATTCAAAAACTTTATCACTGACTGCACTTCACAGTTGGCGGGAGCTGGAATAAGAGCCTCCATCTTCAACAGCTGCAACGATGCTACTGTGGGAATGCGGGAAATTCCATTAGTGCATGCGCCATGCTACGTCATTGCTCTATCACGTACGCTCAGTCGCTTCATGCAATATAAGGTTTGCTAGCTGTGGGACGAGTGGGAAACTTACTTTGTGGACATGCTACATACGACCGGGACCATCTACTGCCACCCCACGGAGGCCTTATATGGACCCCCCTGGGCGACTCTCGGGTGATACGCGGAAACATACCCTTGTGAAAATTGTGATGAGCGAACAATTGACGGGGAAGTATCCTTCTAGGCAGTGCCGTGTGTGCGCTGTGCACACGAAGCAAAGCAAGACTTTCTACGTCTGCAAGTTCTGCGTCATGCCTCTTCACAGAGGGGAATGTTTCCAGAAATATCACACTCTGAAGCACTTCTAGGAGCTCTGGTAAGTCTTCTCCAAAAATTTTAGTTCATAAAATTAATTAGGAGATTTTATATTAATTTTTAAAGTAAACAGTGCACAAGTTAGGGTAGTAGGTTTAAAAACGCCGGTCCCCAGGGTGATTTAAATATTTAAATTACCGGTCCACGAAGTGTTAAGATTATTTTTGTGCGAACCTCATATTTTGTATATGTGATGTGATGTAATCTGTGTAGACTTCTGAGATAACATGATTATGTGTCACAGGTGGTGCATTAGCAGATGGCTTTCCAAACCGATATTTTGAATTCCAAGACTTTGAGAGGAAGTTTGAAGAATGCATATCAAAGTCAGCAGTGAGGACCAAGTTTGATCAGCACTCGCAACGAGGGAAGCTTATCGTTACAGAAATATGGACAATCATGGATGGGACATATGACCAGGCCCAGCAGCTGAGGACAGAGAAGGCTGTGGCGAAGAAGGAGATCCATGACAAATTGAACTTCACTGAGCAGCAGTTGTTACTTCTGACGCAAGAAATGAAAGACAAGATCCGTCAGATGGTTGAAGATGTTGAACAGAGGGTCAGTCATTTCATGGGAATCTTTGTGATTGAGTTTATTCTTATGTAAGATTTGAGGTTTTCACGGCAGTGACTATGAAGAATGCCTTTTTCTGGGATGTGGCGCCATGTAGATATGTGTTAACCAACTTTCGGAAGGATGTATCGCCTCCATCTTCAGGGTATAAATCTGCGAGTGATGAACCAGCATGAGCAGGTGGCTGCACCCTGCAGACTCATTGCTCGCAGATTTCTTATACCCTGAAGATGGAGGTGATACGTTCCTCAAAAAGTCGGTTAACACATATCTACATGGCGCGACATCCCAGAAGATGGCATTCTTCAGGTTTATTCTTGTCTGTCAACATGTAATGACAGTTAATAAAACATTGCTTTCACACTGTAATACTCTGGTTCATAAACAGGCGAAGGATGAGGACTGGTTTCTTCCAGTTTTGAAAATAGTCTCAGGTAATTTTTAGGAGCCTGCTCAACCTTGTACATGTACACACACCCAGTTACTAACCCTCCCCGCTGCCAATTTTGACAATTTTTGACTATATCTCTTGCTGTTGTCATAATAATTCATATTCTGAAGCAGGCCTTTTGTTTTGTCTCAACATTTTTCATATCAGAATCATCAGGATGTGATGAAGTTACCCCTTTGTCTTAAATTGAATGATATATGATTTTTTTGAACCAGACTTCCCATTCTGACAGTACATGTGTAGTTGAGAGATGGCTATTTCTGACTGCAAGCACTGGCCATAATGAGAGCAAGGAAAACAAACAAGATGGGGGACTCCTCAAGATAAATCATGTAACAGCTTCCCTCAGTGGCATGTGATGATGTTGGATTCTGTAGGCCTCTCATGAGAGGTGTATGCATAGGATTGTCTGGATGGATAGGCTGGAAATAATGAATGCAGTAAATGACGGTACAGATTGGAGAAATATTATTTGTTGTGTAATTCAAGATTGCTTTAATTTCAGGTATCCAAAGCATTAAGCGAAGAGATCCGCCGCTTGTCCGTGTTGGTAGATGAGTTCAATTTGCCATTCCATCCCGAACAACTTGTTCTCAATGTGTACAAAAAAGAACTTCATACCCATGTGGAAAATGGGCTGGGCAGTAACCTGCGGGCCAGATTGTCCACTGCACTTGCAATGAACATCGAGAACAATCAGCGCGAAATGACAGGTGATAAGTCTGCCCAATGTTTTATGCCACTGATTGATTATAAATTTATAAGATTTGAGGTTTTTATGGCGGTAACTATGAAGAATGCTGTCTTCTGGGATGTGGTTCCTTGTAGATCTTATAAATTTGATAGTATAATATACATTTTCAGGTTTTCACAGTGATGACTGTTCAGGTTGTGGTCTTCTGGGTTGCAACACCACATAAACTGCACAGTGTCACAACCCAGAAGGTTATAATCTTGACAGTATAACCCAGCAGCATATGTAGTATTTAAAATGGGGGAAGTGTTTTGAAAATGCATTGAAACAGGAACTGTATGTATTTCTCAGAGTCGCGTAGCATGTATCCTGTTGGGATGATTCCTGTTCCTTACATCCCAAAATAAATTCTTTATCTAGATTTAATAGTAAGTGAAGGCTCCTCTTATTGTGTGCTTGAGTGGAAGGGGAGTTGATCTGATAAATTAACTTGCTCTGCTTCTAAGTATTGTGGCATATAGATGTATAGTTTTCATGTATTGACAGTAATCTTCAATGTTATAATGAAAATGAAGATTGTGAGGAAGAAACTGTTGAATAAATTTCAACAAAACACCACAAGATATCAGACAATCAGGAAACCGATGAGGATGACATGACATAGCATGACCAAGTGACTAACCTGGATGTTGGGGAATTTATTGCTGGACTGCAACTTTATTTCAGATGGGAAGACAATGAAGGCAGTCCTATATCTGCACTAGAAACCTGCGCTGATTTTGTTTGGTTGCAGTCAGTCAAGGGAACATGGCAGTGCATGCTCAATGAATTCCCCTGACCTAAGACGCACATGCGTTTTAAATATGTAAATGAGTCAAATTTGTTTCTGGGGTAAATATTTTTCTATGATTTGCACCAGTTGTTTCAGCTCATCTAAAGTCAGTATTTTTGTTACTTAATAAACAGAAAGCTTATCTTTTGTCTTGTGTACGTACTGTATAACCTTTTTAAACCTTTACATACAACTTCATATATTGGGGCAGCTGCTTAATTGGAGCAAAGTACTCTAGTCCTGATGTGTCCCAGTTAACCAGAATCCACTGTATGCAGCTACCATGCTCAGTAACACCACTGCAAAGAAGCATGTTTCCATGAACACAACAATTACACAGCAACACTTGACTGCAACAATAATATAGGGAAGTGGTGTTTTCTGTGCTGAGACATTATAAGCAGGACAAGTCTAGTGACAGACAGGCAGTCAGATGAGAGTTGCTGTAGCTGAGTCCTGGGACAGTTCTGGAGCAAAGAAGAAAGGAAAAAGAGGAACATCCACCATTTTAAGCTGTTACCAGAAGACTGGTGAAGACACAGCAGACTGAGAAGACTTACGTGTGTGCTCTAGTGAACTGTAAAGTGTGTGAATTAGTCAAACAGTCATAATTACTTGTAGTCACAGATCTCTAAGCATATCAAACCAATACCCATCTAGGCGTTCAAAATCGTGACACTGTTCCTGGTGTTTTTACTTGTGTTAACAGGCAGTACTCACATATGTGATAGTTTGGTCCAATCTCGGAAGCAGAAGACGATTCAATTTTTGAACCAGATAATGACAGAGTACAAGCTATTAGTGGTATATCAGTTGGTGAGTGGGAGTAAATCAAGAGATAGATTTAAGTTAACAAGTAAATGAGACAAAGGTGAGATTTTTATTGTGTGAGTAAATACAGTGTTTATTTGACATCGGCCTGGGGCAGAAACTCAAATTACATTATGGTGACTGAAGTTTCTCACAAGCCTGCATACTTGTCATGTTTTAATTTTAAGAAGAGATGTAAAGTGTTTGATAGTGTAAACAGGGGGATGGGATTATAGATTTATTTACTTGATTGTCTTAGTGTAAACATAGGCTTGGTCAAAACACTACAGTAAACCCTCGCGAATCTGTGTTAATGGGGGGTGGAGTCATGTGGATTGAGCAATAATCTGGATTAATGCAGCAAAAGCTAGCCCTAAAAAAACAAACTTGGAACACAAATAAGTGGAGAATTTAATAATATAAGTAGTGCTGATGAAAGTAAATAAAAGATACCATTGTAGAGGCTTTATTAAAAACTATAAAAAGACACGTTTATTTATTCATCAATAGGAGACTCAGAAGTTGTACCTGTTTTTGGATGTAATAATGCAGGTGTCAAGAAACTGACACGTTTTGTCTGAACAGAGAAGTGACTCATCTGCCTTCCTAAATGCCATGTGTCTTTTAACCCTTTAGCGCGGTCATTTAAATTCCACTGCCATGTCTCTCCGGCGGTAATATTTTCAGCCGACCATTTAAATTTTGCTCGAAAATGATTTATTCATCATTATTCTTAAATTATATGAGATAGNCTTTTTTCCGCAAACCACATCTTCTGTGTGGCCTTGCCTTCTTCCCCGTGGGGGGAATACAAGGAAATGTCTTTCTGTCAGTCGTTTAGCTTGCCAGATCGGCTGCAGTAAATTCAACCATTATGTTATCATAACAAGGGGTTGGTGCTATGCGTTTCATATTCCATCCATTTTGGCTGCAGCAGATGTCATAGGGGTGACCACAGAATTCATGAAGTTATTCTAAGAACTGGCTGGTATGTAGTGCACGAAAGCAGAGCTTAGTTTGCAGCAAAAAAATTATGGTCATCCCTCGACACGACCACCAAGGTCAGTACGATAAAATGGCGTCAACTGGAGCGATAATACATGAAGGAATGAGTTCTTTCCCCCCCACACACACACCCGTATCGTCACAGGGGGTGACCACAGTGTTCTGCCTTAATTCGTGACGTTATTCTAAGAACTGGCTGCTATGTACTGTGCGAAATCAATCGATCTTGCAAGAACAAATTTCTGGACACCCCTCTTCTAAGAATTCTAATTGAGTGGGTTGGTGTGACCTGCTCAGGGCAATATGATATTATTCACACAGCACATAAACGTCTTGGCCGTTTATAACTTCATGCCCAGAACACAGGCCATTCATAACAGTTTGAATGAGAAAATCTCTTCTAGAAGCAACACGATTTTGCTGGAAGACAGGCATATCTAACGATGACTTAACGCAGCTAAATTCATGTTTCATTATATATTGTTCTTCTGACAACAGGCCAGCGAAAAATCTAACAATCTACAGCAAAACCATCAATTATTATGGGCGTTATAACACAGGTGTGCAGCTGGACGATACATAGATGTTGAACCCCCGCGAATGATTTAAATCCCTTGACGAAACATACACATCAAACCGCGCTGAGTGGCTAAAGTGTGTACTTAACTGTGAACAACGTTTTTCATATTTCAATCCAGATTAACTGTAACCACCTTAGTGAGGGTTTTCTTTTACAATAATTGTAACCTTTCTGCATACCCTCCACTATTACTTCGTGTTTAGCTGACAGTTCACTTCAGATGACCTCACAAAACAGGTTCAGGTTTTGTCGTGTTCTCGAGTAACACGTAGCATTAGGATTACAGCCTTCTGGGATGTGACACGGTATGGTTTGATAGGAGACACCACTGTTTTGGAGGAACTGTTGTCACCACTATCAGGGTAGAACGTATTATTGAAGCAGAAGAAAACAGTATGTGATATATAGGGAAAAGTTTTTGCTCCTAGCCCTGGTCCCAGCATTATTTCCATATATATTGTGGCGTATAGTCTTGTGCTAAGCAGTGAATCTGTAAACATCAACCGTTGCTAGAGAACACCCGCAACACACATGTGGTCAACAGTACAGGAACAGTGGATGGACCATTGCCATGCAATGCATGTGCTGTGACGTCACACTGCAGTATGTGGCTGTCACGTGACATGTGTTTCCTGCATGTCCATCAGCTTGTGGATGTGCGGTGACATCACATAACATCAGTGAGTAGGGGTCACGTGATACGTGTTCACTGTTAATGTTGCTCCATCAGCTATATAAGTGAGTGGCAAAGTTCAGTTGAGTGCAGTTACGAGAGAGAAGTAGTAGTGGCAGAAGCATGTGAACGGAGCAAAGTGAATCAGGAGTACAGAAGGATACAGGAGGTCGGCCTGTGAAGAGTTTGTGTGCGAAATAGAAGACTTTATATGTGTGGTAGTGCAGTGGGATTGGGGGTGTGTAATCTAGTGAGATTTTTATAGTTTCTGTGTTGAGATCCGTTGCAAGGAGACGACTAGCGGAAACAGAGAATCCTAGTGTGTGTAACGGTGAACTGGAAAGTGTGTAAATCAGCAATAGCACTGTATTGCCTGTATTTAAGTGTGGTTAAGTGAGGGAGTGTAACCAAGGTGCTAATAAATCCAATCATCTGAACTAGAACCCGTCATTTCATCACATATACCACCCTACACATGGCAGTATACTGTCCCACCATTCATGATGACTTGATGCTCTTGAGATCAGTTCTTGGTTTACTTGTTACTTCACAGCAATGCCACACACTCATTGCACACATGCTGCATTGTACTTGTGGGAACTGCCAACATTCAAGCAAGTGTGACAACGCGAGCTTGTCGGCGCTCTCCCGCGTCAAGTCCGTCACTGCAGGATGTGGCCAATGCATTGTAGGATGGTGGCGCAGTGACAGACTCGATGTGGGAGAGCGCCAACGAGCTTGCGTTGTCACACTTGCTTGAATGTGGGCAGTTCCCACATCCTGAAGTAAGAGTGGACTGATTCTCACTCATCCAGCCGTCCGCTACCCCCACTCACGCACTAATTTGCTAAGTGACTTTACTGGCTAACTGGACACTGACTGCTTGCTCATCTGCTCTGTGGGGCCTTGAACTAACTAAACTGGAATTTCCTGTCCCGTGTGCTGCACTGAACTGATATTGTGGCTTTCTCTGAGTCGCTGGTGGAAAGAGTAGGTTAATGGGGCGACCTTTATACACTGCTAGCCAAAACAGTGGCAGCTACTTATGGATTACTCATGAGGACAGAGATGCAGAAAGAAGCCCTTTTTTATGCTATTGTTTTTGTGTATGTGTAGTCAGTTGAAACTGGTGGTTCCATTAGTTCTTGTCACTATAATGAAGTCCTCATTGTAAGCCATACTCACTCTGTCCATGGGTTTACTGTTTCTCATCCTGTCCATCTGTCTTAGTCATGGCAGATCCGCTAGGTCTGCTGTCTAGGAAGTGCCACTGTATGAATTTGGATTAAGTTAAAATTTGCTTTTTAAGGTTTAGTTGGATTTGTTTAATTTGTTAACATTACTCTCACGGTAACTTTAGACTCTGTTGTCATCTGGGATAGGGGAACTTTTAGTCTCCCACTGTTGTGAGGTTGATGGCTGAGGGTAACAATTTTCATGAAGGAATAGGTGACTTTAAATATTCCAGTAATATGAGTCTGGCAGTCTTATTTCCACTTAGGGCTAATGGCATTACTCTTGAAACACAGCACCTGAACACTTGGACCTGGCAAGTGCATTGTTGGAATAGCACAGTGCAACCAAACAGAATAGTCCCTACCATACTTCACTCACTGTTGAATGATCTCAATCACAGTGTGGTGCTCAGAGCAGTAAAGAAAGTGACATCCTCCAGTTGGTGGCTTATGTTGCTGTATAGGATTCTCATATTTTTGTAAGTGAGATTTAAAATGCTGTAGACTAATTCTGAATAGTGTTCATTGCACCAATTTAGTGTCACAGAATTCAGCCTTTTAAATTGAAGTGTCATGTTGTAAGATTAATTTGCACTCATGTCTGCTTTTTTGTAAGGTGATGTAATGCATTTTATTCAAACTCCATACAAATGCAATGGTTTCTAGACTTCCCTTTCCAACTATTTGAGGTGGGATCTCAGGAGACGGCTGCATTCCAACAGGTTTCCACATGAAAGTTTCACATTTGTCTCTTTTCCTCTTGTGCCTATCACTACTGGGAGAGCTTTATAAGTCACAGAGTTCCTCACACTGCCGTAACTTCCATTCCATATTTATTCCAGTACACCTGTATCCAAGTGTATATGTATCATCCTTTTATTTCTAGAACGAATGTCAGCTCTGCTGCCAGCAGACAAGAAGCAGGTTTCTCTTAATGTATTACCTCGACGAGAGCCCTTTGAGATTCTGTATCGCTTAAATTGTGACAACCTATGTGCTGATTTCCATGAGGATCTGGAGTTTAGATTTTCATGGGGACTTACTTCTATCATCTCTCGTTTTGCTGGCAAGAAAGCACCTAGTCTTGCAATTACAAACTATTCACATCGGGTAAGTGTGTTATGATTTTCACTGTCAGTTTAGTCTTGGTTTAAAGGTTTACTTTCCTTATTTTAATCATATTTAGGATATATTAAGGTCCTCATTGTTCTCAACTATGGTGCTGTTAGCATTATTAACATGCGAATGTCTGAAGAGTTCTTCTGCATGTGTGTGTCATGTTGATATTGCAGCCCTGCTCTCAAGGAATATGACATGCCACTCTCACCAATGTCAGAGAAACTGAGAGGACTCTGCGTTTGTCATATGTTAGAGTGTTTTAATGAGTGTACCAGTACAGGGACTAGGGAGTTACCAGCTGTGTGGCAGTATCCCTCTGCATGCAAACATCAAAGCTCCTGGTTTGAATACATACTTTTATACAATTCAGTTACAGCAGCATAAACCGTGGTTGCAGAATAGTCCCCAAAATTAGTAGATGATAGAAAGCGCTCTAAATTGGAGTAGCTGCAGAATTCCCTAACTATAATTTGGAATTTCACACACAAAGAATTGCAGTATACTATTTATTAACTATGTTAGTATGCAATAAATAACTAGCAAATAAATAAAAATGAACTATCATGTCTTAATATAATTATTCTGTTCATCCTCTTTAAGTCAACACGTTTCGTTACTGTGGTTGTGGGAAAGTTGCTCATTATCTTCAGAGTCGTAGTATGTTTTGTGTGGACTAAAAATAATTGGGAAGGAAACTGACTTGGATTAAAACCCATGCATGTAAACAGTAAAATTAACGATTTTCCTATGGTTACAATGTTATATTTAAGCATCCTGTTGCACTCCATACGATAAATGATATAATGATACAAATTCTGTCCCAAGTGCAAACAATATATTATGTGTCCTTGATCTTGTTCCTCTTCACTACATGTTTCGGCCTCAGACGGTCATCATCAGGTGTATAACACTCACGTTGCTGTCACACTGCACCCAGCCCAAAATTTAACATTTAAAACACTTTCCTTGTTATTATCAACATCTACTTTGTTGATATCTGTCTGGTTTGTAGATTATTTTACACATGTTAATTTTGACGTACCTGTAGTAGCACTATAAAATCTTTAGTTCTAATTTTAAAATCCTTTAAAATTTTTCTCTAAATTTTAAATTTAAAATTGTTAGGGTTACTCGCCCTATGTTTAAAGTGCTGCAGAGGCTAGTTCTTGTTTCCACACTGTATAGGTGTTATCCTGTGTAGTCTTCCTGTGTGCGTGCCGCTGTAAAGAACAACAGCGGCAACTTTCAAGTTGTATAAGTAACTTGTGTCTTAGGGAGGAGCAGCACACTGTTAAATGAGAAGCCAATACTCATTGGATAAGAGACTGAAGGCCCCAGAGCATGTCTGGATGCTGTGGAATAGAAGAAGATCTCTTGTCCCTTCTGGGAATTGAACCCCAGTCATCCAGCCCATCTGTCACTGTTCTGATTGAGATATCTCAGCTTCTGTTCAGTTCACAGTAGACTCAAAAAGCAACCCTAGCACAGTGATTTAGCAAACACATGGAACGTGGTTGTCACTTATAAATCACATCAGAGTCCTTCAGTATTACACAGGCTTTGTGGTGGTGGGAAGGATGGCTCCATTCTTCTGGCACAGTGTTGAAACCATAGAATAGCAAGTGTACTCAAAGGCAATAGAGGAGATGGGATGTTATAACTGAAAATCAGATTTTTTCCTAAGATTTCCAATTGCAAATACTGAGAATGACAGCAACAAGGAAATTTATGCTCACTTTCAACTTGGAGCTGAGGAGCTGGCTAGAAAGCACAAATGTTTATTCCAGGAAAATTGAATGTTGTTCATGTGGAGGTTTTGGTGGGACTGATAAAAAATGTGCAGAGAATCAAGGAAAATATAAAGTCAAGGAGCATAAAATCAGGTTTCACTCTGTATGGATTATCAAGATTCCCACAGTATTCTGAATAATATATTTGTGCCTGTGTTGCCCCCCCCCCACGCTTTTACCACTGTTTTTAACACAGAACGTTGGTGGGTGGGTTATTATGCATGTCATGTCTGTATAGGGTTTTTGGTACAAGATAAGGAAAACTATGAGACCTCTAGGACAGTTGAATGAAGTTTAGTGAAGTTTTAATTATAATGGTGGCACAAATGAATAATATCCTGTTTCTGAGCAGATTAGGAATCTTCCCCTTTATACATGATGTTACTCATTGATAGAGCTACAGTGATTGCAGTGTATGTACATTTTTGTGTTCAAGTTGGATATGCTACACATACAAGGGAAGGAACATGTTTACAAACTCTTTCCATTGTAGACTGCAGTGATAGTTATGTTGTATGTTACAGAAACATGACATGAATGTGATGTTATTTTATAGATTCCACGTGATTTGTTGTCACCATCTGAAAATCTTGATATGGCACACATGAAGTTACCTTCAGATAATACAGACGACTGGTCACGTGTGGTTTCTAGGATAGCCATGGCTTCCATTGGCTCACAAGGGACAGTTGGTGGACTTCTGGTTGCAGGATTTGTAAGTTATATTTGCACAGTGGATAGATAACATTGCATAATATGCATAAGCAATATAAGAAAAACACATTTTGACAGAATAAATGCTACGGACACAGATGTCTTAAGATCACACAGAAATGGAAATTAAATTCAGACTTTTGCATAGAGTCCAAAACAATGATTGAAACAAGTTTGAATTATCTTAACTTGCTTGTTGTTAATACCAGCATTGTATTTGACTGCACAAGTCACTAATTCTGAAATAGGAAGAAATACAATTTGGCTTGAATGTAGTGTGACACTGTTTGCTTGAACATAGTACATTACTACTGTCAAACAATGCTTTGTCTCTGTCTGTACCCTCCACACTTTTTCTAAAGAAACTAGAACCAAAAATGGTATGCTCCAAGTACTGATGAAGTTGCTATAACGGTGCACTGTTTGTAAACGGTGAAGTTGGCAACAGTACATACTGTAGCTTATTCATTACCACTTACTCCAACCTCCATCTTATCATTCTCTTCGTATTGCATATCCATGTGCAGCTGCAGTGTACAAGTTGATGCTAGTCTGAGGGATACTGCACACATGTTCTGCTAAACATAAATACTAAAAGCTTGTGCATATGAGCTCACAAATAGTGAAAACTTGAAACAATTAAAGTGACAAAAGAAACTGGAAATTATGCTGCTGGTGGAAAATGTATTAGTTTCTGTAATAGAAGAAAAGATTTGTGAATATGTGAGAATTGGGAGTTTGAATGTGCAATATCAACCCACAAAATGTGCAAGTTTGAGGCTTTAGTAGTGGCAAAGTAACATGAAATCCAGGGTTTCAAGTCAAGAAACAATTTATGTATTAGAAGAAAAAAAAGTGTCTCCGAGAGGCAGGTGTTGGATCTTTGGAAGTGACGCTGTGTAGCAGAAATAGGTGAAGAATGTTGTGTTCAAATTTGGGAACATTATGTATTGCATACAGCTGTACTCAACATATATACATTAATACATGAACAGCATGAATTGTTAATTGTTGTGTGGATGGAAATGAAGGTTTAGCAAATGTTTGAGCTGACCTCTCTTCCTCTTTTGTTCCACACATTTGTTCACAGAACCACAACCACTGTCCGTTACTCCTTCATGAGTTCATTTGTGTCACTTTCTTCGAGTTTGGAAAACTTGTAGGGGTAAAGTAAAAAAAAATAAAACTATCCCCATACCAGGCCATGAAGGCCCATAGGGTTGTGAGATGTTGAGGGTCCCACATTGTCTAGACAATCGGCTCAAAGATGGCGGTAAGGTTGTCAGCCCTACGCGCTGGCCGCGCTTTACTCCCCAAGAAAATTATTTAACTAATTCTTGGTACTCATTTCTGTTAGAGGCTGAGGGTGCATAGATTATCCAGAACACTGCATGGTTCTTCTAATTCTTGTAACACATATTCCTAGTATTCATAGGTCTTTGTTGTTAGAATTACAAATTAACCAGATTTTGAAATATCAGCAAAAAAAAGCACATAGAATAGATCTTATTGGATAGTGATTGACAGTTACTTCGAATTATACAGGATTTTGATTTATCAGATAATTAATGGAGCCTTACCGTGCTCTTAAAATGCTGACATAGAAATTACCGTATTTACGCATGTATAGGCCGCACATTTTTTGCCAAAAATTCAAGATGAAAACTGGGGTGCTGCTTATATTCGAAATATTCGAAATCACACTTCATTTAAAAAAAAATTATATTCATAATTAGTAATACAGGGTGTTCAAAGATCGAGGAAACCGGGGCAGCAGCGTAGAGTGGATGGAACGTTTCTCTGCGACTACTGTGCCCCTCCCCGCTAGTGAGAGTGCAGTCGTGTCGCTGATACCCTTACATCAGTTTCTGTACATGCACACATTTATAAGAATACTGTAAAAAGATAACACAAACTTACCGTGCTTTATAACAGGTGCTGAAAGTGACCCCCTTCTGCTTGCAAACATGCTTCGCATCGCATGAATAAATTATGCGACACTTTCTGAAGTTGGTCCATGGTAATTGAACCATATTACTGTTCATCACTTGACTCGTTACTGTCGATGTCGCTCTCGCTCGAAGTTTCGCTGTCAGGTGATGTCAGCCATACAGCGTCATCTTCAGTCCCGTCCATTGCGTTGGAAATGGATGTGACTTTAAAACTTTTGGAAACCATTTCTTCTGGTATGGTGTTCCATGCAGCCACAATCCACTCACACATTTGACTTAATGAAGGTTTCTTCAATCGTCCAGTCGGCGTCATCTCCGTGGAACCGCATCTCCAGTCCCGGTAAAAGCGCCGCAAATGAGACTTGAAAGGACGGTTTATTGACACGTCAAGTGGTTGTAACATGCCAGTCATCCCCCCTGGTATCACAACCATATCACTTTTCTCCTGCCTCATCTTCACTTTCACATTTTCAGTTAAATGGCTTCGAAAACTGTCAACCACTAACATTGACCGCTGACGTAAAAGTGCGCCTGGGCGCCGAAACCACACTGATTTCAACCAATCCAGATAGAGCTCTTCTGTCATCCATCCTTTTTCTTGAACTCTCACCAAAATTCCCGGTGGAAGCTTTTCTTTCGGCAATGTTTTGCGTTTGAAGATTACAAATGGTGGTAGTTTGTTTCCATCAGCAGTGATACCAAGCATTACGGTACACCGCTGCTTTTCTGCTCCTGCAGTCCGCACATGCACTGTTTTTTCGCCTGCTTTGTTCACTGTACTTTCACCCGGCATTTCAAAGAACACAGGAGTTTCATCAACATTTCCAATAGCTCCCATGGTGTAGTTGTGCGTCTTTCTTAATTTCAGGACATGTTTTTGAAATGCAAGCAGTTTCTCCTGGTATGTGTCG
The DNA here is from genome assembly GCF_002891405.2 of Cryptotermes secundus. NCBI lineage: Eukaryota > Metazoa > Arthropoda > Insecta > Blattodea > Kalotermitidae > Cryptotermes > Cryptotermes secundus. The sequence continues at coordinate 176,366 of NW_019720608.1, forward strand.
GGAAGGCGCTGCGCTATTGACGTCCGTCGCCGAATTACAAGATCATGTCGGGCCATAAAGCGCCTTGCCCATCCATAACTTCCCTTAAATTCATTACGAGGAATTTTCATTCTGTCCGCTATTTTGAGGCCTTCAAATTGAATCATTTCCACAGACACTGAAAATCCATCCGCCCGTGTATTACGCACGTATCGCAAAAGTTTATTTTCAAGTTCTGGAAATTTAGCTTTCTTTCCGCGGAAAGATTGTCGATTTTGTGACGTTTTTTCAAGGGCATCTTTCGTTAGTATCCATCTTCGCACATTTTTTTCGTCAACGTCGAATTTTCTCCCTGCTGCTCGATTTCCGTGTTCTTGTGTGTAACACACCACTTGAAGTTTAAATTTAGACGTATAACCTGCTCTTACTCAACCCATGTTTCACTCAGAACTAACCAGGCAAGTCAAGTAAAGGCGAAAATGTTATAACTCTCCCCTGCAATGCCTTTGTTCCGAGCAGTACCGTTATTTTCGCTAGTTGCGAACTTAGGAATGTTAAACGTTGCCAAATTTCGGAGTAATTTCTACTCCTGAAATAATATTCCAAGAAAATAATTTTTTCTATAATTTCTGTCTGAAAATTGTGCTGCGGCCTATACACGCACGCGGCCTATACATGCATAAATACGGTAAATAATATGTGTTTACAGTTTAAATAAAGTTTTAAGTTTTATCTTATATAGAGATATCTGAATTCATTTTAGCGGTAAGGAACTTTGCAGGGTATATTGTCAGTATTTTAAGCAGTTTCATGAAAGTATTTTGTCAGTTTGTATCCAGGTATCAGAACTTGGTTCTTGTAGATTCTAAGACAGGTGAATGCCATGATGGTAGCTATGGTGTTTTGTTAGCATGATCATTGCCAGTCCCTTGCCCTGTTAGGTTGAAATTTACCACTTACTGGTGCTGATCTTGTCAAGTGATGATCTGTTGCCAATGTAGCCTGCTGAAGCCTCAAAGAGTCAAAACCTACAGTAACTGCCTTTTTTTTATGTGGTTTCTTCCATTTCCTTTTTTTAATATTAAGTTAAAAATACAATTCCTGTGAAAAAAAATAATTGGCTCAACAAGTAAAGAAATCCGAGGATGACTAATTCTGAGATTGTGATGAACTCTACTGTTTCTGTACAGATGCTGAAGACAGTTGGATGGAGATTAATTCTCATCACAGGTTCAGTCTATGGTTTAATATATCTGTACGAACGTCTGACATGGACCAACAAAGCTAAAGAACGGGAGTTCAAACGGCAGTATGTCACCCATGTGACAAAGAAACTACGACTGATTGTTGATTTGACATCTGCTAACTGTAGCCACCAAGTTCAACAGTAAGTTTTTTATCCAGAAGAAAGTCATATAAAGTACATAATGTTTAGTTTATCCAGAAGAAAATCATATAAAGTACATAATGTTTAGTTGGACATGAATTCATGTTGCACGGTTACACCTTCTTGTTTAATCAAGTGTACTGAGTGCTATACATCAACCAGCAACCAACCAAGTGTCTAGTGGTCTGATGATTATCCAATGTCTGTTCTCTTCTGTGTGTCCTTTCTGGGTTTCTTCTGCCACAATGTCCTGGTCGTATCTCTTGTGCTCGTGTCCCAAGTGCCGTGCCACTTTTGCGCTGTGGGTCATACTCATTCCAGTGGCGACCAATTTACTCTGGGGTCTCTAACCGTCTAGTGCGTTAAGACCCTTTGCATTGGGCGTCACTCCTTCTTACCGTCCTTCTCCGGCAGTCCTCTGAAGAGCCCTTTGGTTGCTGGTTGCATCTGCTCCTCTAGCCGTTCCCTCTTACCTGTTGTTACTCCGAGTTGGCAGGTTGCTGCTGCGTCCTTCCTATCCAGTTCTGTTCCCCTTTTTGTTGTTCTGGTGGATAATAGTTTGCGGGGTATGGGTTATCGGAGTGCTGGGCGCCAGTAAGCTTACTGTAACGGCTTACATTTCGGGG
>NW_019720608.1:178632-181122 GCF_002891405.2 Cryptotermes secundus
TCGCGGCTTCAGCTCCGCCTCCAAGTTACTTACCCTAATTTCTGCTGATTGGAACAATTCGAATTTAGGGAGTTAACCATAATTCTCACTGCTCCAATCACATAACTTTAATTTGGGACTTTGGACCTTAAAAGTCCTAACGTCGTTTTTGACAGCTGCTTGAAAAATTATACCAGTAGCATGGGTTGCTGGCCTTCCCACTTTTGACTTATGGGGTTCAAAACTTGTCAAGTGTAACTTTACCAAAGGATCCCGCCGGTCAACTTTCTAACTGAATTTCCAGGAAAACTCTGCGGGGTGCTTCCTGTCTGGTCTTTGTAGCAGTGAAGCAGGCCCTATTCTTGAAACCAAGAATCGGGCTAAGTCACCCTTGAGTGTTCCTTGCTACCTCTTGTGTATAATTACTCTAAAAAGAAATATTGATTACAAATAAAGATGGTGGTGTCAGTGGTACGGCTACAGGTCCACACTTTCCCAGGGTCTGAATTTTCCTGATGACATTCCTCTTGTGCCATGCTACTCTTGCCTTGCTGCAGGCAGCAGCCAACCTGCTCCAGGATCCACAGTCTCCTCTGGTCATCTCTTTTGGCTTTCTGCTTCGCCCTGCAGCTAGTTTCCGGCCCCTATGCCGTTTTTTCTGTCCTTTGACTAGTTTCACTATGGCATCTTCCGTAGGGACCTCCCGATGTTCCACTTTGGATTCCAGTCATGGTTTGGTTGGTGTCCATTTCCTGCATCATTTCTTTTACATCTTCTTGGTCGGCTTTTGTAATGGCTTTCATGTACTCTTTGATTTTGTTCACCATTTCTTTCATCACTTTAATATTGGCATCCGTTTTTTCTAGCAGGCATTCAATCATTTTTTCCAGCTCCAGATGAACCTGATCCAAACCGTACCACTTCTAACACCAATTGTCATGTGTCAGAGTGAGTAAGACTCGGTTTTGGATTGGTAATTGGATTTATTGGATCGTCACTAGTTGTAAATACAAATAATTCAAACACTTTCAAGATTACTGTAATAATAACACACATGTCAGGTCTTCTATTTACTTCTCTTGTAAGCACTCTGCGCTAGTCTCTCAATTGCCTCGAGCTCTCTTGGACTCTCTACGCACACCGACTTAACCAAGTCAAAGTCAAAATCACATTGTGACTGATGGTCAGTCAGTCAGTCTGTCTGTCTGTCTGTCTGTCTGTCTGTCTGTCAGTCAGTCAATCAGTCAGTAAGTCTTGGTGTTGATCCCCATCTGGGGTTCATGACCAGATATTTATTACTGTTTGACAGTTATGGTCTTGTTTTTGTGGGGGCGCTCTCTCTAACAAGAGGACATGTCTGTCTTTTGTATATGCTGCTGGCCCTTGCCATCACTGTCTTTTTTTTTGGATCCGAGTACCTTGGTATTCGCGACGATATTTTACTGCATCAGATTTGAGATTTCCCTTTTTGTCACCTTCTACGACTTGCAGGGTGACGGTGGAGGTATTTGACCCTGCCTCCACGTGGGTACTACTATTTAAGGTTAAGTCAGTTTCAGTTTGAATCAGTTTAGGGGAGGTCTGATACTTCTAGGTGTTTGATTTCAATTTCCTGATTCAAACTGACTTAACCCTAAACAGATATTCGTTATATAGGCGCCGCATGGACAACACAGAAAACAAGTCGTGATAGCTAGTACTGTTGCAATGTGACATCATTGCACCTGCGCGGAAGTCTGTTTAGTGAGCCGTTGCCTAGAAGCTGGTTGCATAACCTCATTGTTCATTGTTGTGAGCATGTATTGGGTGTGTTTACCGGTCTGTTACCTAGCAACACTCTGGTCATCCACCCTGAAGTGTTACTGCTTTATACAGGAGGAGCCAAAAGTCACTGCACATCTACAAATGGTAAAAGTGCCTCATCTTCTTAGTATTAATATTTGTAAATTGACAAAGTGGACCCCTATAAGGTAACATGAGTGCATTAATTCAGGTTGTTCATTGGCTCCTTTCACTGGGTGGCAATTGATTACTATTATTATTAAACGTTTTTTTCCTCAAGTAGATTACTGTTATGATTTTGCTTTAGAACAACTGAAATTGCACACCTTGCATATGAGGAGATATCATCTTGATGCGCTCTTCCTTATTCAAGTTTATCGTGGTTCTGTACTTTGCCCTTCTGCTTTGGAAATTGTTGGCCTTCGGGTCCCTGTTCTATACGAAGGGGGACCCAAAAATAACCGGAAACGACCTGTTGCGCGCGCATGCTTTGTAGTTACGAGTTGTGCTGCTAGGTGGTGTTAGCTGGGGGTCTCCCGCGACTGTTAGTGAGCTGGCGTCAGTCTGAGTTAAGTGGTTTGTCTGTGGTGCTCTGTTGTGTGTGTTCCTGTTTCAACCCTTTGGCGATTAGTGAGATGGCCGACCAGAAGGAACAAAGAGTGTGCGTGAAATTTTGCTTTCTGTTAGGGAAAACTGCACTTCACTCTTCAAGTCGCGGCAAACATTCAC
>NW_019720608.1:181873-183068 GCF_002891405.2 Cryptotermes secundus
ACTTCTGGCCTATCGTACCAGCCCCAGATGATAGGTGAGGGTGATTGTGGAGCAGTTGGTGGAATGAAGATTGGCAGGGGAAACCGAAGTACTTGGAGAAAACCTGCTCCAGCGCCACTTTGTCCTCCACAAATCCCACTTGACCAGACTCAAGATCGAACCTGGGCCACCGCGGTGGGAAGCCAGCAACTAACTGCTTGAGTTATGGCATGGCCCAGTTGAATACTAACTATAGCCCTATTGTTGCATGCATGTTCATTGCTGTGGCAGCATATTTAATGAGCCGTTGCCTAGCAAATGGACATCTCCATGATGCTGCCCCAGCTCCACTATTCTGGCTTTCAGGTGTCATGCCCCATTGCTCCCACCTTAATGGATGCTTAGCTCAATTAGTCTACACTCAGGCCACCATTTTGATCCAAGGGTGCCTGTGACATTATGATACCCCTCATGTCACTCTAGTGTCACACTGGCTTTGATGTTTCTTCTGCATTTGACAGCTTCCTGATTTCATTTCTCATAGATCAGGTCTAATGCTGCTGTTCTGCAGCTGCGCCCACTTTAGGGCTCATCATTTGGAGAGACTCCCTTGTAAGGTCATGGTCAGTCCACTTCTTTTTTCTGCTTGGTTCATCTCTTAAAGCATTGTGAATGCTTGTGTTTTTTTAATGCAGCATCTTCTCAAAGTGAGGGGTCAGCTTCATCTGTAAGTTGCCCATCTTGATAATTCTTATCCCCACTTTTGACACAAGCTGTCACATCTTAACTGACTAGATACACAATTTGGATGCTTATTACTTATTACTGGAAACAGTTACAACACTTTCACTATTCTGAGCAACCTACAAATAACTACAGGTGTAAGTAACTGTTTCTTCACTCTTCATATCTTGGTAGCAGCTTCTAAGAGTGGGGATTCCCTTTACTGCCTCCATGTGCTTAGTGATTCCTGCCCTCACTGGCTGGCGACAGACTACTGACCATGGTCCTGATCAGAGTTCCCCTAGTAGGCAAGGGCAAAGTGACTTTTGCCTCATCCTCTGTTTTTTTATTGTTTACGTTTCGAGATAAGAAATAGAAATATAAAGGATTCTGAACTAAATTGAACAAACACTCCAAGATAATGTGCCATAAATTATTCATACTGTAACTGTGAAGACAAACAACATTGAATGTTTTCTTAACCTTTATCGGA
>NW_019720608.1:185680-200213 GCF_002891405.2 Cryptotermes secundus
CTTGCATATGAGATTTAGAACTGCACAAAATACAATTAGAACTGCACATTTTGTGTAGAACTGCACGTTACAAAAACGCTGATCTAAAAAAGTAGAGCTGGTAGAGAAAAACTGATTTTATATTTAGATTCAGCGCCTTAAATATAACTAAAATTAGTTCTAAAATCCTAGACACCAAAAAAAAAATTTTTTTTTTGTAGGTCTGTGACATGGATTATAATCCATGTGCGTGTTATAATCCACAACAACTGATGGTTTGATGGCATTTCTGTGCTCATTACGGAAAGTACCTTCTGCTGGAGGACAGTGCATGTTTGTCAGTATTTGTACGTAACGTTTGTCCTTCCAAACTAGTGCTGTCAAGTTCCGTCTCACCCTAACACGAATGTCACCTTTCTTCAGTCGAAATTGTCTTCGTCGAAAATCGTCAGGCAAGCCCTTCCGATTAGGTCTGACTGTCCCACAGCACGTTATGTCCTTTGTCATCAGGTCGTCGAACAAGTCTGGTGACGAAAAGAAATTGTCCATGCTACAGTTTGTGACCTACGCCGTCAATATGCCTGCGTAGGTCCCTAACTGTAGCATGTGTCGCTGTCACGTCTTGGCTGGCACGTTTCCTGTCTTTTCCTAAGTAAACCTTCATGTCATAGGTATACCCAGCAGCATCACAAATTTTGAAGATTTTGATTCCGAAACGTTTGTGCTTCTTAGGAATGTACTGTCTAAAAACCACTCTTCCCTTGAATTTAACTATTATTTCGTCTATGGCCAAATGTTCAGAAGGGTTATAATATTTTTGATATGCATCATTGAGAGTGTCGAAGATGGTCCGAATTTTCCATAGTCGGTCATAACTGTCGGCATTCCTGTCAGTTTCTCTACTGTTGTCTGCAAAATGAAGAAAACGAAGAATGTGAAGAAAACGGTCGCATTTCATTGTATTAGAGTAGAAAGGCATGGCAAATTGTTCAGCAGTCGACCTGTAGTCCTTTAGTGTGTCTCTAATGTCATGTCCCATTTGAATGATTATTCCTAGAAACAGAAACATCTTGGATTCAGTTACGTCAGGCCGTGGAGATGTTCCATCTTCAAGTCTGTCTAGGTACTGGTGATAGTAGCTATTCGTCTCTTCACCAGCAGATGGATAATCCCCGTAAAGTACAGCATGAAAATGCAGAGAGGGGTGGAATCCTTATTCACGTGTGGAGCTGCAGTGATATTTATCCCCGCAGCTACACCAGAATAATTATTCACACCTCTCCAGCCACACTGGTCTGGCGGTCCCCAAGTTGCCGACGAAGGTGATGACCCTTTGTCCACGGAATCAGAACTCCAACTTTCCTCGCCACTCTCAGAATCGGTTGATTAGCAGTCTGAATCTGTGTCATTGAACAGCTGTTTCTCAATTTCAGCATCTTCCATACGACGTCGTGTGGCCACGGTGAACTATATGGCTCTCTAGCAGTGAATCTCTCTGTGTTTAGACCACGACCAGAAGCCATGAATCATAACCTCGAGCTCACACATACAAAAATCTCATTCACGTCTTGGCTGAACTGAATATCTGCTTCAAACATGGTACATGATGTCATGGGTGGCTAACCTTATATTGCAGTGTTTCAAAATCGTTACAAACACAATGGTTTGACTGCAATGAATGAACGAATGACCGATCTGGCAACACCATATTCCGAGAATGTACTCCTGTGTCTTTCTAACATATTACACAGCGAGCGATTTCAGACACCTGCAGTCCTGCATACCGACATGTCCCATACGATAAATAAGCTTCAGCAAGAGATAACATTGAATGTGAGGTTGCCACAAGGACTTACACTGCTAAAACGCATGGTGCAGAAAATGTATTACACTGCTAGAACGCATGGTGCAGAAAATGTATGAATTTCGGGATTTTTTTTTTTTGGAATCAGTGTAAAAAATTTTTACAGATATTAAAATCTGTGAATTAGAATATCTGATTCTATATTCTTTCTAGATTAAAGCAGCGTTCATTTCGTTCGTTTATCCTAAAAATGTTGAAATCACACCATTTTTAGAAACATGCTTACAATTTCATTGCTGTAGAAGGGTGGGCATTTAAATAAACTCTGTCCAGCTGCCCCTCCCGGAAATTAAATGGCCCGTCCAATAAAGGTTAATATGCATGTGCTCTTCATTCAAACTCTGGATTAAATAAGTTAGAGATTATAATTGCTTCATTAATAGTGGTAGTTGAATATAAAGGTGAGGAATATTCTGGCAGGTGCCTTTAAGTGTTAGTACATGATTATGAATGGAAACACTTGGTTACACTAATTAATTAACTTTGCTTCATACAGAGAGTTGTCAAGCACATTTGCACGGCTGTGTCATCTTATTGACGAAGCTACCAATGACATGGACACAGAACTTAAGTCACTGGAGAAGGAAATACGGCAGCTGGAAGAGGCCGCCAATTCAGCCAGACTTCTACGGAATAAAGCCAACTACATAACAAAAGAGCTAGAAATGTTTGATGATGCATATTTGAAACGATGTAACTGAGTTGGCAGGTTGGTGTGACATTGAGTAAGCCATAGGGGAGGTTGTATTCATGTGTTGAATGGCGTGTTGCTAGGTTATCAGGAGAGTACCACATGTTGCAAGAGGGAACTTATTTTCTGAGTTCAGTTAAAGTGGATAAAATCTGCAGTGATTTTTACAATTTACTTAGCTTACAGTTCCAAATTTCTAGTGAAGGAATTGGTGATATTTGGCATTCTTGGGATGTAAAATAAAAAAGATAGCTTTCTTCTTATCAGCACTCTGTTACTGTGAACTGATTAGCATCTTTCTGTAGATAGTCTCACCACTGTAATGTTAATTCTGATCTAAACATAGGATTGAGTATCCTTCAACCTAAAGTTGATCCGATTGCCATGTTTTTCATGTGCCTCTCTCACATCACAAAACTGCTGTCTTGTCGACTCATGTTAACGCTTGAAATCCGGCCAGACTACAAGTACCATGGTTCTTGCCTCACCAGGAAATCAGAAGTAGTACGACTTCTACCACAAAACTTGAAATTGAAGTTAAGGAAGCTACCCAGCATGTTGACAATTAACACCTGCACTGTTCGACAGGTCAAAGCTTGTAGTTTTATGGTTCAACAGCAGACAAAATGCAAACATGTGGCAAATTAAAAAGAAACTGATGCAGAATTAGGATGTGGGCAATCTACAGCTGCAGTAAACAGTCCTGCATTTTCTGGTCTCCCTGGAGTAGAGTCTAGCTCAGAAATAACAGAAGGTACTTCTCCTTTTGAATTATTCTGCCTTTTTCAAAATTATTTACTATGAAGTAGACAGGTTTGTCTGGGGGTGAGACCCATTGAAGCCAAATTCAGTGCTTACATCACATTTCCAGCAGAACACAATAGAAAGACTCTTGACTGCCTTTGCAGTGTGATGCTTCCCTCTGTCCTCATGCTCCTTACATGTTCTCTGTGCTCAGCCTTTTTCTCTTTATTCTTTTGCAGGAATCTTATGAGCAAAAGGTTTTCTGCCTAATACTCTGCCTGCAGAACTTGCTGGGCATCATTCTGCGATTTGATTTCCTGTGTCACTCAGTAGGCCTTCTGCCACCTTTTTGCAAACTGATTGAGCTTGATGTTGTGTTTGTATTTCTTGCAATGTTATATATGGGAGTTTACTATGGGAAGGTCAAAGAAGAGAAGAAACAGTTTATTCTTACTACCACTTGACTGTCAGAATGAATGGTATGACATCTGTTCATATTTTTTGATACAAATTCTATTCTTATTAGAGTCTAGCATTACATGTGGCTTTTAGCTTTTCATGTGCACAATTCAAATCTGGTGCTTCAGTTGTGTTTTCGTGAACAGTGCTTTGTACATAAACATCACAGACATCTTGCAATTTTATGACTAGGAGTTGATTTATCTGTAGATAAACTTTTTCTCTCTTCCTTATTTTCTTTGAAAAATACAGTTTTGACATTTCTTTCCTATTTGCCATAACACTCTTCCCTCCTGCTTTGGTTCTGAGTGCCCACAAACGGTCATAAATTGTGAGACTTGTGAACCATCTGTCCATGTACGCCAGTGTACCCGTTATTCTTTGCTGGCTCATGCAGTCTGTCAGAAACACTTAATGATGTGTTATATTCTGGGTCTGTAGAGTGTGCACCTTGATACACATTCAGCCACTCTTTGCCCCACATAACTCAGATATTTTTGTTTCCTGCTTATGGTAGCTTCCCTTTCATAAATACTTGAAAGTATATTTAGCCCCAAAATGACATACAGCTTCATCAGTTGACTTGTGTGTATACTTGAGTGTCATTAAAGGATGTTAAAAATTGATCCCAAGATGTTCCACCTCATTTTGAGTAAGTTGTTCTCATAACTCTCCAAACTGACTTTTTCACCATTACATTCTGACAGAGTTTGGCTTTACAGTACTTTCTTGTCTGTTTTTTATTTATTTATTTGGTGTTCTGCATAAGTTTATTTCTCTTTGAATCAAAATATTTGTTTGATGAGAAACAGATGGATTATATTTGTAGGAAAACTGTCTTCAGAAAGATGCAAATTTGAATTTGCTATCAGTCAAGAAATTGCAGCCATGTTTTCGTTCCATTCTCCCTTTTGGGAGGAATACATGCCACTGCATGCCCTCTTCCACCATCTTTGGACTTGAGGTTGAGCAGGAACTATTTACCTTCTTCACTGCTGTTGCTTGTGGGTGAAGTTCAGAATCATCAACAATTTCATCAGTCTCACAGTAGAAACCTAGTTCTAGGCTGCAGGTTATGTTCCATCACCAAGTTGCTTGGCCTCTGATAGCAGAGAGACAGAACCACATGTGAAGGAGGAGGAAGAGGAGGAGAGAAGTATTACAGTTCTGGTCCTGTGCAAGCAGTTGCAGTGATCAACTTGAGGTGGCATATCACAGTGCTACACATGTAGACACCTCTATAGATGACATGGTGATAGCTGGGCAACTGGAAGACAGAATTAACAGTCAAATAAAAGTGTTTTGATATTTGTTTTGTGTATTTTTGAATAATCACATAGACCCAGTGAACACAATAATACTAGAAGCTTTGGCTTGTTGAATGTTGAAGAACTATGTTGATGTATCAGTTCCCTTACTCTGATGTTTTAAAGTTGAACTAGTACTCGTACTGTCTTTGGCATTTTTTGAAACGGGGTGGATAGTAGTGGTACAACTGCTGCAATCGGGGTGTTAAGAAGGAATAATGGGTGTGGCTATTGAAACATTTATTGTACAGTGTAGATGATTGTCATTAACAACATTTAGTTAAACTAATGGAATACTTTTTGTGTGAGTGGGGATTGTAATGTTAATTTTTCTTTGAGCGGAAGACTCAAAAGAATTATGTTCTTCACTGATGCTGAGTATTTTTATACTTATAAATTTGACTAGGATTCATGGTTCATGAATTACTGACAATACTACTCCAGAAAGTAAAAATAACCTTTAGTACTTCTAGATGGATTTAGAGACCTACATGTTACAGAGATGTAATAGGAACATATAGATTTCAGACTTTGGTGCTATGATATGTGGAGCCATATGGTGATGTTTACAAGGTTAAACAGTTTCTTTCTTCATGAATTTAATGGAGTGTTGATTTATGTGTAAAATGGCGTTATGATTTTTTATAGTGTTATGCACAAGCTGTGAAGTTTTCTATGAGTGAGTTTAAATTGTTGGCAGTGGTTGTATGTAGGATAAACTTAAATGAAATGTATGTTTGGTTTTATTAATTTAGTTAGTAGATCAAATTACATGATGTTTGTTGCTGATATGTTTGTATTGGTTGAACATTTGTGTAAATAGTAATTATACAGATTCTGTTTAAAATTTCTGTAATATAAATATAAACTTTCACTGCTTTATGGTATATGTAGTCAGTTGGCTATATACCATGTCTAGTCAGGCAGCTGATTGTAGAAATTACATGTTTCTGTAAAACATGTTTAATCTAAGGTTAAAATAATTAAATGTATTACAAAATCTTCTGTTTCACTTGTTTTCTCCAATAATGTCATAGATATATCAGGCCACTAGGTGAAATGTGCAGGACACCTGGCCTGATATTAAAAAAAATTAACAGAATAAGGCACAGGTTCCAGAAGACAGTAATCTTCGTAGTAACCACCATGACACTGTCAGACTTCATGAATCATCAGTAGCATACATAGTAGGCCTGGTGTTTACATCTGTTTATAAATAACTATGTAATATTATTTGTATGGAGAAAGTATATTTGCAGTAATGCATAAAGGTATGCTGACTGAACCCAGGGCTGAGGTGTCTAGGTGAGGATTTTCATAGTGTTCATGCAGATACTCTAAGCACACTTCATAATTTTGAAATTTCCTTTCTCCTTCTGACTACTCATTCATTTTGTCTCTGGGAATTGAAAATGTGATGAATGACTGACATCACTTTAAAAATGATAGCTCAGTTGGTATAGTGACAGATTACAGGCTGGATGGTAAGGGTAAGAAGTTACAGGTAGTAATGACGCCATCCTCAGTGAGGTTGTCTAAACTACAGCTGTGTCTGTGGTGGGGGGTGCACCATGAACCAGGACCAGAGTGCGCGTCGGGACAGATTTGGAATACCTCCTTGTGGTCCTCCTGGGCATCATCATTATCAGGGTATGGATTAGTCTGACTAACTGGGACTGGCGGCTAAACTCCCACAAAGGGCAACAGTGTCTTAAAACCAGAGCCTCCCACATGGCTGCATTGTGATTCTCATTGTGACCGCCAATGGGTGGTCCTTTCATGCAGTTTTCCCTGGTTGCAACCGCATGGTTGCCTAGTGTTGCACTCCCACTGGTCATCTGGGATTCCCCTGTCCCCCCAAATGTGCGCTTCAGGTTCTGGAGGTTCATGAGGGTTTTATTCTCAACAGGACCCAAACCACCTAAGCCAAGGTGTGAGGAATCGTGCCTAGGGCTGCGTGCCACTGGGGTGGAATTTAACCAGTGTCATGAACAATCCCCTTGGCACCAGACAGCACCCTTTTGTATTTACGCCTTCCACCCCTATGGGGCGCTGCGGGTGGTGAAGATGGAGGCGATAAGTACCTTCGAAACTTCGGTTCACACAAAATCTAAATGGCGCCACATCCCAGAAGACGGCATTCTTCATAGTCACCGCCGTGAAACCCTCAAATCTTACAAACTGAATATATGTTTTTTACCCGACTAGTGTATGATGCTGTTTCATTTTCCTGCTCTAGTTATCAGTCAACTTCGCACAGTTCACATTACCTAAGGGGGGAGGCGACATGACTTTGAGCGATATATTTGAGAGGACGTAGAATGGTCGTGGCCTACTTAAGGCTCTCTAATCGAATGACTGAGGAACAACACCGATAGCCTGAATCAGAATGGCCAAGATTAGAACTGGAGACCTCACGGATATTAAGGGAACCCTCCGAGTACTCAGCGCCCATTTGACGCCTGCCGGGCGCACAGAGGGGTTCGAACCTCGGCAGTTCCGACAGTGATTAGGAGTCTGTCTCCGCCATCTGAGTAGAAAGTGGACGGAGATCGCTGGTTTGAATCTCTGCCAGAACGTCTGTCATCCTGACATGGTTTTCCTCAATCGGTTGAGGCAGGAATTATTCCTGAAAATTGGTCACGACCACTGCTACATGTGTTTCGATTTAAACGCTCGCAATCCTGCTATGCCGTGCGGCATGTGCAGCCAGGAATTCGTCACTGAGTAAATTCGACAATAGCCACCAGTGTTCCTTGACTTATCTCGCAGAGTTCCCGAAGTAAGGAGCGAGAGTCACGTGCTGAGTCTCTAGTTACCCGGGCCCTGACAACTGGAGGTCATCGCAGCGCAAGCTTCTGCATTGGTGGGCCATTTAGCGCAGTGCATGTGCCCGGTAAATGAAAGGAAACACAAGAGTTCGGTAGTTCTGGCAGCAGGACCCAAAGCCACTGGAAAAGATCCTGAGCCAACTCGTTTTACTTTTAACACGCATGTCGCCCTGATCTGGGTTTATATTTTCCCGCTTCGTCTCCTACGTCATATAGCACATCTCTTTCCAATAAATTTCCCCGCAAAATTCTGTAATTGTTTACCTTTCATCCAAGCTACATGTCCAGTCTATCGCAACCTGTACATAAATAACCTAACATAACTACACGTAGATAACAGCTGATACCTTTCCTCTTATTTCAGTTCTACTCAGATCCGCTTTCCTGAACAAATTGTTTTCTAACATCTGCAGTTCTTCCCGTTCCCTTGAAGTGGCCGCCAGTTTCTGAAGACGAACATAACAATAAGTAATCTCATCTCTATCGTTGTCCAAAGTGTAAGGATAAGAACAGTTTAACTGGGAGTTCATGAATTATAAAAACCAATTGAAACACCCCTGGGCTTTATATTTGAATATTACTCTGTGACTCTACCTACTCTGGCCAGTTCTCACTATTTAATTGTATATTCGTACAGCATTGCCTGTGATTAACTCTGTCAATGGTGTTAACTGGGTATGGGTACAGACGACCGGGGTTTGATCACCAGCAGAGCAGACATTTCCTCTTCTCTGCATCCAAAGACCTGGCGTCAACAAATTTGTACAGCGGGGTTGTTTACCCGAGGGTCTTATCACGCACAGGGTAAAGAATGACCGGATCATAACCTCCATGCCGTCATACACACCCAGAGCGTAAGAGTTAACACGCCGAATGGAATACGTCGCCACTTGTACTTGAACATCTCAGCTCGAGAGCATAATCCTCACTCTGTGATAAAAGTGAGGCTTCGTAAACAAACAATATTTCGACGATGTTATAATTACATATATACTGAATTCTAAATTAGAAGACAAACGGTACTTCGCCCAAAATTTAAGGATGTCTGTGTATTTGTTTTTCCTTGGCACTACAGCCCCAGTGGGCCTAGGGCTACCTCCATGAACTTCTCCGTTCACTTCGGTTTTTCTAGATTTTACACGTTCGGTAGGACTCGCTCGTCGCAAGGCCTCTACCTGTACACAAACACAGAAAAACGCACACACACAAACTAAACATCCTTGCCCTGAGTGGGATTCGAACCCACGATCCCGGTTTCCAAGCGAGCGAAGACAGTATATGCCTTAGACCGCTCGGCTACCGTGACCGGCATGTCTGTATATTTGCTGTGTTATTTTTTATTTAGGGCTTGGAACATAATATGTAAGTATTTTACGGGAACCGCTGCTGAATGTAAGTTTATCTTCGCTGAGATTGAAACGTGTCGAGTAACCCTTGTTCCTCCCCTGTTCAGCGCAACTTGTCATTCGGTTACGTCAGAAGGTCGCTGATCGTATGTGAGTGAAGGTGGGACTCTCATGTCCAGTGATAAACGACATACTTTGTGTGGTAAAGGAGCCTGCAGTACCGTGAGTTTTGCTAATTAGAGTACTTGCAAGTACCTGTGGCTTCATATTAATTTAGATTAATTGAATGCGGTGTTGAAAAGTGGAGAAACTACTTTGAAGTACTTTGCTTGGCGAACAGGTTATGGTACTTTCCGCAGTGACCTTGTTTCCGAATATTCAGTGTTCATTATATTTATATATAGCAGTTTTATAAATTCTAGTATTACCGTTTCGCTTGGAATTGCATTTATCATGGCTAAGATGTGCATAATTACAGTTTGCAAGAGATGATTTGCATCAAGAATTGCGTTGGAAGGAATTCCGGCGGTGATTTTTTATGAAAGAAAGTGTTTAATATTTTGAGTATTATAAAAGAGTGTACTTATTTAGAAGTTCATAAGTATATGTTTGTAACATTTTAGAGTCACTTGGAATTTCCCCCTCTCCAGAAACTGCATGATTCGTAATTTATTAACAGATATACATATAAATATGTTGGTTTGATTGTACTCATCTGCAGCCATGTTTGGTTAAAGGTTTTGGTGCTTTCGTGAACGTATGAAAAAGTAATAAAAATTACAAGCTTCACATTATGCATTAATAATTACGGCACTATAAGTTCATAGCAATTTATTTTTCAGATCTTAAATTCAGAGTTATTAGATGGAAGTTGATTTACGTATCTTGTTTCGTCACTGGAGCCATACGTCTGTATTACCGACAGTTTCTAGCAACAGTGGCGTAACAACTCAAAGGCCTAAGCTACGCTGTTTACTACGGTTTGCGAGGGAACAGTAAATTATTATAAAAATATCAGTTATGGAAACGAATTTTGTGTTCTCAAGCAGACATGAAACTTAGATCCGTTAGCTTTATGATGCACAGAGGTATAACAAGCATAAAGTTCGAATGCACCGCTACTGACGCTGCTGTCTTCTAAGACGACACTACCAAGATCGAACCCAGTCCGGTGCTACATGCTTGTGTTCATTTTTTCGTGATTTAATTCAGTTTCTGTTGAAATGGCTGTTCATGACGACTTCCTGCCATGCCCTCTCCAACAGTTCACGTGATTTTGTTTTCAGGTAGAATGACATTTGATAAATTGTTACCCAGTAACCAGATAATTATATTTCTTTAAGTAAAGTAAAAAGTAAAGTTATCCTTGTACCAGGCCGTGAAGGCCCGTAGGGTTGCGAGACGTTGAGGCTCCCACGTTTTCTAGACAATCGGCTCACGGATGGCGGTAAGGTTGTCAGCCTTAGGCGCCCGCCGCGTAGTTGGTTGAGGGGCTATGCTACAAGCCGGAAGGTCGCGGGTTCAAGTCCCGATGAGGTCATTGGATTTTTTTTAAATTGACCTAATGCTTTCAGCCGCATTATGGCCCTGGGGTTCACTCAGCCTCCAACAGAAATGAGTACCAGGAATTATATTTCTTTATAGTTATTAATTCTGCTTAATACGAAAAGGAACTGTACAGGATTAGAAGCTGTTTGAAATGTTACTTTACCTTGTAGCAGGTGTGTGAACACGTAAGCACTGAACACAACACTGCACGAGTCTCACTCAAGTTAGTTTTCATGTAGTGATTTGATACCGAAGCATATTTCGCATCCTTCCTAATAGGATTATTTATAATTTTATTTTATTTGTAAGTAACAGATGGGAATCCAAAGAGGTGTAGAAGCCTTAGAAATGCTAGTTTTCGTATACAGATAGAGCATGGCTAATTTCACACACAAACACAATATTTAGGTTGCAGTGAGGCCGCTCCATAGCTTAAGCGGTTAGTCGCTGGCTTCCCATCACGGCGGCCCCGGGTTCGATCCCAGGTCTGGTCAAGTGGGATTTGTGGCGGACAAAGTGGCGCTGGGGCAGGTTTTCTCCGAGTACTTCGGCTTCCCCTGACAATCTTCATTCCACCAATTGCTCCACCCTCACCTATCATCTGGGGCCGGTACAATAGGCCAGAAGTGGCAGCAGTACAAGGGACTTAGTCCCACCCCACCAGCAATAAAAAATATAATAATAGGTTGCAGTGCTACTGAATTGCATATTTGAGATAATTATTAGTGCATATTTACGGCATGATAATAGGATTATTAATGACATATCACTTGTGGAGCTAACAGACTTATGTTCGAGTGCGTGTGAAGTGATACCAGCCGGTACGTCACGGGCTGTAAGGAACTGTACTGGTCGCACAGACTCGGTGATGTCCGTGGCACATATTTCCAAGAGGACAGTTGCAATTACATGCGTCTAGCAATATAAAGTGTGTGCCGTGTGTGATCGTAACGACTCTCTAAGTGTTTGGGGTACAGTGTTGTGACATTCTGTCAAAGGCTGCAACGCTCCATGGAAATGGCTACGTCCGTCCGACGAAGTCTTCGAAGCGGGGACCGTGGCAAGAGGAGCTCCGCGCAAACCGTAACGTTGAGACCAAAACATTGCCGTGCGGAACCTTTAGCGTTTGAGGACCCATCCACAAGAGGAAGGAATTGGTACTTGCAGCAAATCGGGCACGCCATAGCATCGGCATGGTCTTATCGGGCAAGCCCGGTCCCAGGCTGGTCATGATAAAGTAGCCCGGTGCCAGGCAACTCCGTATTTGATGCGGTAGCCACCATGACCCAGGGCTAAGGTTAAGGTCGAGTTGGGCACTCTTTGTATTTGATACATTTTTTTATTAGTTTGTGAGATGTTGTCCTCCCGCTCTCCCTGTTAGGTGTCCCAAGATAGGATTTCTGCTTAGCCGACGTCCAGTTTTGCCTTGTGCTGGCATAATGGACGCTTATTAGGAGGGTTTAGTTTTTAAGTATTTCTTTGTGTGTTTTTTTTATGGCAGAGAGTGACAACCTTACAGGGTTCGGTCGGCACGACAATGAAATCAGTGCGAGAGGGAGAGAGATAGAAATAACTTTTACAGTCTCTGCCTTAGAATATCTCGCATTGGAGGGGCAGAAATTCAAGAAAGCAAAACTTAATTTTGCTTTGGTCCATCCTTCACTTCAATGGTGAAGGGCATGTGACTGAATTTGTAAGAGTATGTAGACAGTATTGGATTTATAAAGGTGAAAAGGCTTGAATGGGCTGGACACATAATACGTGCCGGCGAGAACAGAACCATCAAGAAAATGCTTAACACCAAACCAGAAGGAAATAGGAGAGTGGGAAGACCAAGGTTAAGATGGGAAGAATGTGTGTGGCAGGACATAAGAATTTTGGGTGTAAAGAACTGGAGGAATGTAGCATCGAATAGAGAAGAATGGCAAGGAATCCTGAGGAAGGCCAGGGCTCACAAAGGGCTGTCGTGCCAATGATGATGATGTAGAGTATATATATATGAAGACCTACTCCAGTGTTGAAGGGAATTATTACCCCTTGTGAGTCGCCGTGGTTGGCGCCCGTGATGTTAGCACCCAGAAGTCACCTGGTGAAATGAAAAGAGATATACGTAGGATTGTATAGAAGTTTAGAGGTTTACAGTTGATAGCGAGGACATCGGTGGATCCCATGGATAACAAGGGAATTGGGAAAAAACAGGCCGTTGGAGGCATTCTGTTTCTATCAGTTGCCAGAAACGGACAAGTAAAGCAAAGTGTGCTTGTGGAAAACCTTGGGATGGCGCCAGTGTTTTTCATGTGCATCATGTTCAGCGCGAGTGAGTACTTGCCCGTGGTCGGGTCACTGATTGCTTATTAGAACTTCTGGTTTAAATTATTTTGGTTGGTTAATGTGTTCTTAGAATATAAGTTGTACGAGTGGTTTATTTGATTATATATTCCCTTTTTGTTGTTGTTTTGAGAACTCGAGTTTTCTGACCCTCTGAAGCATGTTTTCCACAGCATAGGTTAAGTGATATCCACCGACGTCCGATAGGGGGTGAGTACAGTCAATTCCCCCTATGCGGGCACAACAAATTGCGACATGCCATGTTTGTGTGTGTGTTTATGAACTGTTGTTTCAGTGTATAAAATATAATAGCGAGGAAACGCATAAAGTAAGAGACTGAAAAGTGCTCCAGCTTCAGCGTTGGAAAAGACATCGATTTTCGTCATGAAGAAACAGACCGTGTAGCTGAACAATACAAAGTCATTGATTCCTGTACATTGTTACTACTCGAGAAAGAAATACTGTTCTGGGAGGTCACCGAAAGTCGGCGAATTCGTAAGAATATTACATGCATAATAAAGCAATTGACATACTATTTTTCGAACAAACGAGTGTGTTGCAAAGTCGGATAGTTTTGTCGTTAGCCGCCAGGCTCTGTGAGGCTAGTGCAGTTCTTATTGAGATTAAGATGTTTCCTGACAATGCTAAACGCCTCTACATTTCTCTGTGTTCTTTCGTCTGTCGGTCGTGTCACCAGACAAAATTGTTTGTCGTTAATAAAATTTGGTACATATACCCCTTACAAATATTTCCTTTTTTCGTTTCATGTATTAGGCGCTTTGGCCTGTTCCAATTCGTAAATAATTTATGAAATTATAGCTCTTATAATGACCGCCTCTGTGGTCTGGTGGTCAGAGTTTCTGGCTACAGATCCATAGGTCCCGGGCTCGATTCCCGGCGCTACCAGATTTTCTGAGAAGTAGTGGGGCTGGAACGGGGTCCACTCAGCCTGGGAGAATAATTGAGGAGCTATTTCAAGGAAATAACGGCTCCGGTCTAGAAAACCGAGATTAACGGCCGTGGGGATCCGTTGAGCTGACCACAAAATTTGGCACTAACTTCGCCGACAAGCGGTGGTCGCTCGATCGGTATAGTTCGCTTGCGGACTACAGGCCATGGAGTTTTTTTGTAGCCCTTATAAAGTTGACAGGACTCCTTGAAGAGAGGATCGACGCACTCAAGGTCTCTTGTTACACAGGCCAACTAGAACAGAAGAAACGCGAACATGCTTTCACAAAACTCCTGCAACTGTGAACAGACAACATTGTTCACTTTTTCATATTTCGATCCGGACAATCCGACATCCGGAGTAACTGTAACCGGATTAGCGAAGGTTTCCTGTACCTCTGATTGCGACAATTTTTTGATGGTCGTTTACGACGCTGTCAGTAGCTAAAGTATGTAGCGTAGAATGGTAGGGGAGCTGAATGAATTTT